>NC_092512.1:22210222-22510449 GCF_047511675.1 Marmota flaviventris | reverse complement strand
ACACTCACATTTTTACATATGGCATATTAGTGACTGTTGTATTCTGCTACATTTCCTATCCCCTACTATCCCCCCTCCCCTCCCCTCCCACATCCCTCTCTACCTCATCTGCTGTTGTTCAATTCTCTCCCTTGTTTCCCTCCCCCCTTTCCCCTCACATCCTCTTCTATGTAATTTTGTGTAACATTGAGGGTCTCCTACCATTTCCATATGCTTTCCCTTCTCTCTCCCTTTCTCTCCCCCCACTCGTCTTTGTTTAATGTTAATCTTTTCCTCATGCTCTTCCTCCCTGTTCTGTTCTTAGTTGCTCTCTTTATATCAAAGAAGACATTTGGCATTTGTTTTTTAAGGATTGGCTAGCTTCGCTTAGCATAATCTGCTCTAATGCCATCCATTTCCCTGCAAATTCTATGATTTTGTCATTTTTTATTGCTGCGTAGTACTCCATTGTGTATAGATGCCACATTTTTTTTATCCATTCATCTACTGAAGGGCATCTAGGTTGGTTCCACAGTCTAGCTATTGTGAATTGTGCCGCTATGATCATTGATGTGGCAGTATCCCTATAGTACGCTCTTTTAAGATCCTCAGGGAATAGTCCGAGGAGGGCGATAGCTGGGTCAAATGGTGGATCCATTCCCAGCTTTCCCAGGTATCTCCATACTGCTTTCCAAATTGGCCTTACCAATTTGCAGTCCCACCAGCAGTGTACAAGTGTACCCTTTTCCCCACATCCTTGCCAACACTTATTGTTGTTTGACTTCATAATGGCTGCCAATCTTACTGGAGTGAGATGGTATCTTAGGGTGGTTTTGATTTGCATTTCTCTGACTGCTAGAGATGGTGAGCATTTTTTCATGTACTTGTTGATTGATTGTATGTCCTCCTCTGTGAAGTGTCTGTTCAGGTCCTTGGCCCATTTGTTGATTGGGTTATTTGTTATCTTATTGAAACATGGGAACTTTGTCCCATATCCCAGGTCACAGATTTTAATCTTAATTCAGGCTTCTATTTCTTAGGATCCATTTCAGCCTAAAATGTCTTCCACAGACAGCTTTGAGAAGGCTGTGGCAATCTTTGAATCTGATGCTGAAAACAAACACATCTTCCCTTTCCCCACCACCCTCTGCGGTCTCTCATGTCATTCTCTGCTGGAGAAAGAAATCTGGCTTTCATGCAAGTCAGATGTGCTGTTTTATTTTATTTTAATTTTTTTAGGTGTGCTGTTTTAGCTCAGCTGAATATTTGAGAATCTATATGCTAAAAGCAGACAACATAGATAAGCTGCATGAATCTAGCAACAATCCATTGCTTTTATTAAAGATTCATTCCTGATATTCTTTATGTTGAGAGCTTCCCTTGAACCACTAAGATGATCTACAAAACCCAATTCACAACTCTTATCTATATTTTAAAAATATGGCCTTTAATTACTACAAAGATTAGAAGTAAATGAGAAGTTCACTAAATCATTGGTTTGGTAAGGATGCATTCTCAGTGACTCAGGTGTGGCTTCCGTATTTCATCTCTGAATACATTAATGCGAGTATGGTGAGTTGGAAAGTGACTAGGAGGCTAAAACCTATAAGTGAAACCTTAAAACATTACTGAGAGAAATGAAAGAAAACTTGGTTAAAACTACCATTGTATTCTATATTTTAAATTTACCAGTTGGGTATTTCTCATGGACCAAATGATTTACAAAATACTTAATATACATCATCTCATTTCATTTTCGCATCAAATTTAAATGGCTAAAATTAATTATCTTCATCTTGCCCATGGGAAAACTGAGGTTCTGGGAGATGAAGTCACTTGTCCAGAGTCATACAATTAACCAGTAGTTTTTGATTGAAGTACAGGGCTAACATTTATTGAGCTTTTACTATGAACTCAGCCACTATTCTAAATACTTTACATTGATTAAACCCATTTAATCTTTACCAAGCTCTGTGCTTGAAGAAATGAAGGTCTCAAGAGGTGAAGATTATTTGCCTAAGAGCACGCAGTTAGACAATTGGAGAGATGAACTAAGAATCTAGATCCTCTGGCTCCAAAATTTCTCCCCTGACCATTGTACCTTTGGGGTTCTCTATAAAACCCTGGCTCCCCATTTCTTTCACCTCAACTACACTGCTGAACCCCCTTTCCTACTTTATTTTTACTGTTACACTTCTTATAGTTGAAATACTTCATGCTTGCTTGAGTATGTTTCTTGGCTTTTCTTTTGGGGTCATCTCCTCCACAAAAATGTAGCTCCAGGACAAACATCATTATCCTAGGTACATGTATGATTGCACAAATGTACAACCTACTTCATGTACAACCAAAGAAGTGAAAAATTACTCCACTTGTGTACAATGAATCAAAGAGCTTTCTACTGTCATGTATAACTGGTTAGAACTAAGAAAGAAAAGAAAGAAAGAAAGAAGGAAGGAAAGAAGGAAGGAAGGAAGGAAAGAAAGAAAATGTAGCTCCAAGAGAGCAGAGATGTCTTGCTTCCTATTTCACAGCTGTACCCTGGCTGTAGTTCCATTTCCTGGCTCATCCATGAACTGATAAATGTGGACCAGTGCGGGCATATGGGTAAGCTCCTCAGAACTGGCAGCTACTCAAGGTCTGCCCTGTTCTCATTCTGCTTGCAGTGGTGATTTTGAATCCAATTGAGTATAATGGTGGGTATATCAAACAAATTACTGTGGGCCAAGGAGTGAATCAGAAGTCAAGAAGTAATTCAGATGAAGGAAGGGAAGATGGGGGATGTGGGATAGTTGCTGGTGAGAGTGTATATCTGTGGGACAAAAGGCTTGAAAACTAAGAGGAAAGAGCAAGAGAAAGGAAGAACTGAGTGGAGGTGATTGTAGCTCAGCAAGGGAGACAGGAATTGGGTTAAGCACTCTAGCAGGGCTGGGGGGCAAGCTTCTGAAGCAGAGCAAAGTGAGGGGATGGCTGCTAATTATGAGGAGAAACTTGATGTGAAGAGAAATTGGGAGAGTGCCTATTAGATGCCCTTTATCACCCTAGCATAATAGCAGGGTAAAGCTTTCCACAGATGACATTGCAGAAAATTCTGTTTTTTTTTAAATGATGTCAGATAAAATGATGGTTTGCCATTCCTGAAATAAGGAACGGACTGAACTTCACCTCATCAAAGACATAAATTTCTTGTAGGCAATCAGTAACAATGACAGGAAATCAAGACGGGGCTGTAATTAGTGTGAAATTGCTCTCTGTAAAACGGTTAGTAAAAGAGACCGTGGTGATGGAGGAGCCCTGGCTTGAGCTGTTTCATGGACTCTGCTTTTACAGGAAGGAAGCAATTACTTCATGTCGTGGTGTTCTCATGAGGTCTAGCAAAGATTTATATCAGTAGCAAAAAGGGAGAGCCTCCCTGCCCAAGTGACATGGTCCCTTGCTTTCTTAGATGGCAGAACCCCCAGGGGTTCCGGCCACCATGACAATCATTCTGTTTCATTTAGATCTCAGGTGGCTTGGTTCAGTCAACATGAGACCTGCATCGGGTTTGCTGCCTAGAACTTGGCCATGACCTTATTGTCTTCCCAATGCTCTCCAGGGCATTAATCTTTCCTCTTTTTCTCTTACTGATAACTATTTTCATTCTCCAGAAATCCTTCCACTCAGAAACTCAGTCCTTCCCTTCATCGTCTATTGCTGAGCAACAAAATCATCCCCAATTTGGTGACTTACAACAGAAAACATTTACTACCTCACAGTTTCTGTGTCAGGAGTTTGGGAACAGACTAGCTGGTGTTTCTGCCTGGGGGTTGCTCACCAGACTGCAGCAGCGGTTTGTCTTGGGCTGCAATCTCAACAGAAGGCTCTCCTGGAGGCAGACCAACTTCCAAGTTGGACCTCGTCCTGGGGAAGCTAACACTATGGAGGCTGCTGCCCTTAGAGCGAGCAAGAGAAGTCAGGCAAAATGAAAGGGTGTCTTTGTAACCTAATCTCAGAAGTGAAATCCTGTCACTTTTGCCAAATTCTATTCATTAGAAGTAAGTCACAAGGTCTAGGCCACACTCAAGTAGAGAGAAAGGCACAACTATCAGGAGGTGAGGATGTGAGGACAAGCTTAGAAACCACCTTCCATGCTCACATTGGCTGCTTCCCCCATTCCATCCTCCTAATTTTCCTAAAAGTCATAAGTAAAGGATAACCATGCCCAGAGATCTCCTTGAGTCTAATTGTTGTAATCACCGTGCCTAGATGGCATGGACTCTTCTCTCCCCTAAATTTTGTTCACATATTTGAAACCAATGGCACTACTACAATGCACCAAGAGGACACGAAAATGTTTATTGTTGAAACAATGAGGTCTGAGGAGAGCAGGGCTGACTCCTGAGCTGATCCAAAATGACTTGAGAGAGAACAAGGAAAAAAGAACGGTTTAGGGATATTGTGGTGGTTAGGGGCTGGGGCTGGGGATAGGGTTCCTGTGTGTGGAGCAGAGCTTGTGTGGTTTAAATTGCTGCTGGGGACATTGGAGGACATATGTAGACTTTCCTTTTTTACAATTATTTTTCTTATGGTGCCAAGGACCAAGCCCAGGGATCTCACATGCCAGGCAAGTGCTCTACCACTGAGCTATATCTCCTGCTTATGTAGGTTTTCCTAACTGTTTTTTCAGATGTGGGGCAGAAGGTAAAAGGGAAGTGGTGGGATGTGAAAACTGTCTGCAGTCAAACATCAAAAGTGGAGTCAGAGTCTTAATTACATGATTGAACTTGGAATTTGGTGGATAAGGTTGGGTGTTGACATTCTCAAACCTGATTTTGCAGTGGATCTGATGAGTGAGGTACTCATCCACACGTGGACACATATACCCGAAAAGGGCTTTACATCCTCAGTAAGGAGGAACTATGAATAAATGTGGATGATCTCACTTACACGTGGAATCTAAAGGAGTTGAATTTATCAAAGCAAAGAGTAGATTGGTGTTTACTAGGGACTGGAATTTTGGAGATGGTCAAAGAATACAAAGTTTCAGACAGAAAGAATAAGTTAAAAGACATCCGTTGTGCAGTATGGTGATTATAGTTAATAATTAAGTATTACATTCTTGGAAATTTTTAAGAGAGAAGATGTTAAGTGTTCTCATTACTACTAAAGCATAAGTATATGAGGTAATACATATGTTAATAGCTTGATTTAGCCATTCTGCAATATCTGCATATTTCAAAACATGTTATACGCCTTTATGTATGTAAAGATATGTACATTTTTTAAAAGTGTGCCTGATATTTCTATATACATACCAAAATCTTTGAGTACTTGTGTCTTCAAAATAGATATCGTCAAGAATTTTTCTCTTACCCTTGCAGGTTACAATGTTAGGGTTTTTCCATTGTAAATAATTTAGCATTTGGTCAATTGCCCTCAGAAATTTGCATTTTAATAAAAGCAACATAAGTATACAACTTCTATTTTTTTTTAATTTTAAGGCTACTTTTTAGAAACAATAGTCTGCTAAGAATCTATTCCTTTATAAAAAATAAGCTTTATTGAGAAATATACATACAGTGAGGTCTATTGAAAGTATATACTTTGATGGGTTATTACAAGTTATGCACTTATTTAATCACTGCCCAAATAAAGATACAGAGGATTTCTCTTAAAAGGTTCCCTGTGCCCTGTTGCAGTTTATCCCTTCCTTTGTCACCAGTCCCAGGTAACAACTTGTCTGCTTTTTGTCACTGTAGGATGGTTAACATTCTGTAGAATTTTATGTAAATGGAATCATGCAGCACATACTCGTGTGTCCTTCTTCATGTAACATAATGATTTTGAGATTCATCAGTGTTGTCATGTGTCTCAGTCATTAGTTTCCCTCTCTTGCTGAATGGTATCCCATTGCATGGATATACCAAAATTTGTTGATCCACTCAGCTCTTGGGGGACATTGGGGACTTTTTAAAAAAAATCTAATCATTTTTATTTCACTTTAAATATTTCCATATGTATCTTTAAAAAGTAAAGAGAAAGTTTTACCTAACAAATAGCATTATCACAAATATAAGTTATCAATACCATAATTATTCAATGCCATTTAGACTCAGTTCACATTTAGATTCACCCATTTGTCTCATTTTTAAAAAATATTTTTTAGTTGTTGAGGGACCTTTATTTTGTGGTGCTGAGAATTGAACCCAGTGCCTCACACGTGCTAGGCAAACGCTCTACCACTGAGCCACAAACCCAGCCCTCACGTGTCTTTTTGTGTTTATATTTGTTTTGTTCAGAGCAGCAGCATTTTTTGTTTTATCCCATAAATCTTTTAATGTAGAACAATCTTATTTTTTCCCCCTGGTTGAAGAAATCAGGTCAGTTTTCTTGTAGAAATGCCACATAGCCTATAGATACGCACCTACTTTCTCATGGTGTTATGTAACTTATTTCTTGGTCTTCTGGTATTTCCTGTGAATTAGAATATCTTGAAATTTTTGAAATACCTGTATTTTTGTAAAATGTTAAAAGTCCACAAATTTGATTTCAATCATGTGATTTCTTTAGTATTAATTTATTCAACAAACATTTGAGCACCTCCTTTGTGTCAGGTGCAGTTCTTTTTTTAAATTTTTTTTTCTAATTTGTTATATGTGACAGTAGAATGCATTACAATTCATATAACACACATAGAGCACAATTTTTCATATCTCTGGTTGTTTATAAAGTATATTCACACCATTCATGTCTTCATACATGTACTTAGGGTAGTGATATCCATCCCATTCCACCATCTTTTTTACCCCCATGTCCCTTTCCTTTCCCTCCCACTCCTTTGCCCTATCTAGAGTTCATCTAATCCTCCCATGTTCCCCTTCCCAACTTCACTATGAAGCAGCCTCCTTATATCAGAGAAAACATCCGATATTTGTTTTTTTGGGATGGGCTAACTTCATTTAGCATTATATTCTCCAACTCCATCCATTTACCTGCAAATGCCATGGTTTTAATGTCTTTTAATGCTGAGTAATATTCCATTGTGTCTATATGCCACATTTTCTTTACCCATTCATCTACTGAAGGGCATCTAGGTTGGTTCCACAGTTCAGCTATTATGAATTGTACTGCTATAAACATTGATGTGGCTGTGTCCCTGTAGTATGCTGTTTTTAAGTCCTTTGGGTATCGACCGGGGAGAGGATAGCTGGGTCAAATGGTGGTTCCTTTCCCAGCTTTCCAAGGAATCTCCATACTGCTTTCCATATTGGCTGCACCAATTTGCAGTCCTACCAGCAATATATGAGTGGCCTTTTCCCCCTGCATCCTCGCCAACACTTATTATTGTTTGTGTTCTTAAATAGCTGCCATTCTTGGAGTATTACTCTGCACTAAAAAATGACAAAATCATGGAATTTGCAGGGAAATGGATGGCACTAGAGCAGATTATGCTAAGTGAAGCTAGCCAATCCCTAAAAAATAAATGCCAAATGTCTTCTTTGATATAAGGAGAGCAACTAAGAACAGAATAGAGAGGAAGAGCATGAGAAGATCACAACTAAATAGGGATGAGAGGGGGGAGGGGAAGAGAGAGAGAAGGGAAATTGCATGGTAAAGGAAGGAGACCCTCATTGTTACACAAAATTACATATAAGAGGAAGTGAGGGGAAAGGGGGAAAAAAAACAAGAGAGAGAAATGAATTACAGTAGATGGGGTAGGGAGAGAAGACGGGAAGGGAGGGGATGGGAGGGGAGGGAAGGGGAGGGGAGGGGGGATAGTAGAGGTTAGGAAAGGCAGCAGAATACAACATACACTAGTATGCCAGTAGGTAAAAAAGTGGACGTGTAACCGATGTGAATCTGCATTATGTATATAGGGTAAAAATGGGAGTTCATAATCCACTTGAATCAAATGTATGAAATATGATATGTCAAGAACTTTGTAATGTTTTGAACAACTAATAAAAAAAATAAAAAAAATTGGAAAAAAAAAACATAAATTTGCCATATTAAAAAAAATAGCTGCCATTCTGACTGGAGAGAGATGAAATCTTAGAGTAGTTTTGATTTGCATTTCTCTAATTAATAGAGTTGCTGGACATTTTTTTCAAATATTTGTTGATTGATTGTATATCATCTTCTGAGAGGTGTCTGTTCAGTTCCTTGGCCTATTTATTGGTTGGACTATACAATTTTCGTGTTTAGCTTTTTGAGTTCTTTATATACCCTAGAGATTAGTGCTCTATCTGATGTGCGGGTGGTAAAAATTTGCTCCCAAGATGTAAGCTCTCTATTTACCTCACTGATTGTTTCTTTTGCCAAGAAGAAGATTTCTAGTTTGGATTCATCCCATTTATTGATTCTTGATTTTAATTCTTGTGCTATAGGAATCTTATTAAGGAAGTTGGGGCCTAATCTGACATGATAGAAATTTGGGCCTACTTTTTCTTCTAATAGGCACAGTGTCTCTGGTTTAATTCCTGGGTCTTTGATCCACTTTGAGTTGAGTTTTGTGCATGGTGAGAGATAGGGGTTTAATTTCATTTTGTTGCATTTGAATTTCCAGTTTTCCCAGCACCATTTGTTGAATAGGCTATCTTTTCTCCAATATATGTTTTTGGTGCCTTTGTCTAATATAAGATAACTATAACTATGTGGGTTAGTCTCTGTGTCCTCTATTCTATACCATTGGCCTACCAGTCTATTTTGGTGCCAATACTATGCTGTTTTTGTTACTATTGCTCTATAGTATAGTTTGAGGTCTGGTATAGTGATGCCACCTGCTTCACTCTTCTTGCTAAGGATTGCTTTAGCTATCTGGGTCTCTTATTTTTCCAGATGAATTACATGACTGCTTTTTCTATTTCTATGAGAAATTTCATTGGGGTTTTGATGGAATTGCATTAAATCTGTATAGTGCTTTTGGTAGTATGGTCATTTGGCAATATTAATTCTGCCTATCCAAGAAAGAGGGTGATCTTTCCATCTTCTAAGATCTTCCTGAATTTCTTTCTTTAATGTTCTGTAGTTTTTGTTGTAGATGTTTTCACCTCTTTCGTTAGGTTGATTCCCAAGTATTTTATTTTATTTTATTTTTTGAGGTTATTGTAAATGGGGTAGTTTTCTTCATTTCCCTTTCTGAGGATTTGTCACTGATATACAGAATGCCTTTGGTTTATGGATGTTGATTCTGTGTCCTGCTACTTTGCTGAATTTATTTACTAGTTTTTGGGTGGAATATTTTGGGTCTTCTAGGTATAGAATTATATTGTTGGCAAATAGTGCTAATTTGAGTTCTTTTTTTTCCCTATCCATATACCTTTAATTTCTTCTGTCTGTCTAATTGCTCTGGCCAGTGTTTCAAGATCTATGTTAAATAGAAGTGGTGAAAGAGGGCATCCCTGTCTTGTTTCAGTTTTTAGAGGGAATGTTTTCAATTTTTCTCCATTTAGAATGATGTTGGCCTGGGGCTTAGCCTCGATAGCTTTTATGATGTTGAGATATGTTCCTGTTATCCCTAGTTTTTCTAGTGTTTTAAACATGCATGGGTGCTGTATTTTGTTGAATGCCTTTTCTGCATCAATTGAGATGATTATATGATTCTTATCCTTAAGCCTATTGATGTGATGAATTACATTTATTGATTTCCGTATGTTGAGCAAACCTTGCATCCCTGTGATGAACCCCACTTGATCGTGACATTGGGAATTTTTTTTTTCAGTCTATATCCATTGTTCAGTAACTTTCTGTGGATATTTCTATATAAGTTTACCTATGACCATATGATTTCTTTTCTCTTTGGGAGATACTTAGAAGTAGAAAGACTTAGACATAAGGTAAGTATCTATTTTTTTTAAAGAAATGGTTAACTCATTTTCCGAAGTGTGGTTGTACCAATTTGCATCCCCATCAACAGTGAATAAAAAGTCCATTTCCTCCACATCTTTCCCAACACTATGTACAGGCATCATTTTGATTTTAGCCATTTCAGATGGTACCTATTGTGGCATATTATGATGGTTTTAATTGGTAGTTCTCTAATGACTAAGCATGTTGAACAAATTTTTCATATGCAAAATTTATTCTCTACATCTTTTCTTTGATAATGTATCTATTTCAATCTTTTATCCAATTTTTATTAGGTTGTTTGTTTTCTTATTGTGATGTAAGTGTTCTTTATATATTCTACATACAATTATGAGTGTGTGTGTGTATATAAAATCTTTTCTCCTAGCCTATTGTTTGCCTTTTCATTTAAAAAGTGACTCTTAAAGACTTGGACTATTCCCTAAAGAACTTAAAAGAGCGTACTATAGGGATACTGTTACAACGATGTTCATAGCAGCACAATTCACAATAGCTAGACTGTGGAACCAACCTAGATGCCCTTCAATAGATGAATGGATTAAAAAAAAGTGGCATTTGTACACAATGGAGTATTACTCTGCACTAAAAAATGACAAAATTATGGGATTTGCAGGGAAATGGATGACACGAGAGCAGATTATGCTAAGTGAAGCTAGCCAATCCCTAAAAAACAATTGCCAAATGTCATCTTTGATATAAGGAGAGCAACTAAGAACAGAATAGGGGGGAAGAGCATGAGAAGATCACCATTAAACAGGGACGAGAGGGGGGAGGGAAAGAGAGAGAGAAGGGAGATTGCATGGTAAAGGAAGGAGACCCTCATTGTTATACAAAATTACATATAAGAGGAAGTGAGGGGAAAGGGAAAAATAATACAAGGGGGAGAAATGAATGACAGTAGAGGGGGTAGAGAGAGAAGAGGGGAGGGGAGGGGAGGGGAGGGGGGATAGTAGAGGATAGGAAAGGCAGCAGAATACTACAGACACTAGTATGGCAGTATGTAAAAAAGTGGACGTGTAACCGATGTGAATCTGCAATATGTATACGGGGTAAAAATGGGAGTTCATAATCTGCTTGAATCAAATGTATGAAATATGATATGTCAAGAGCTTTGTAATGTTTTGAACAACTAATAATAAAAAAAAAAATAAATAAAGACCAAAAGTTTATAATATTGATGAAATCCAGTGCGTTGATTTTTGTCTTTAATAGTTCATGCTTTTTGTACTTAAGAAAACTTTGCTAAACTCAAGATCATTAATTTTTTTCTCTTCTTCCTTTTGAAATTTTATAGTTTTAGATTACGCACTTTGATCTATGATCCATTTTATTTTATTTATTTATTTTTTTAATTTTTTATTGTTGGTTGTTCAAAACATTACATAGTTCTTGACATATCATATTTCACACTTTGATTCAAGTGGGTTATGAACTCCCATTTTTACCCCATATACAGATTGCAGAATCACATCAGTTACACATCCATTGATTTACATATTGCCATACTAGTGTCTGTTGTGTTCTGCTGCCTTTCCTATCCTCTACTATCCCCCCTCCCCTCCCCTCCCCTCCCCTCTTCTCTCTCTACCCCCTCTACTGTCATTCATTTCTCCCCCTTGTATTATTTTTCCCTTTCCCCTCACTTCCTCTTGTATGTACTTTTGTATAACCCTGAGGGTCTCCTTCCATTTCCATGAAATTTCCCTTCTCTCTCCCTTTCACTCCCACCTCTCATCCCTGTTTAATGTTAATCTTCTTCTCATGCTCTTCGTCCCTACTCTGTTCTTAGTTACTCTCCTTATATCAAAGAAGATATTTGGCATTTGTTTTTTAGGGATTGGCTAGCTTCACTTAGCATAATCTGCTCTAATGCCATCCATTTCCCTGCAAATTCTATGATTTTGTCATTTTTTAATGCAGAGTAATACTCCATTGTGTATAAATGCCACATTTTTTTTATCCATTCGTCTATTGAAGGGCATCTAGGTTGGTTCCACAGTCTAGCTATTGTGAATTGTGCTGCTATGAACATCGATGTAGCAGTGTCCCTGTAGCATGCTCTTTTTAGGTCTTTAGGGAATAGACCTAGAAGGGGAATAGCTGGGTCAAATGGTGGTTCCATTCCCAGCTTTCCAAGAAATCTCCATACTGCTTTCCAAATTGGCTGCACCAATTTGCAGTCCCACCAGCAATGTACAAGTGTACCCCTTTCCCCACATCCTCGCCAGCACTTGTTGTTGTTTGACTTCATAATGGCTGCCAATCTTATTGGAGTGAGATGGTATCTTAGGGTGGTTTTGATTTGCATTTCTCTGACTGCTAGAGATGGTGAGCATTTTTTCATGTATTTGTTGATTGATTGTATGTCCTCCTCTGTGAAGTGTCTTTTCAGGTCCTTGGCCCATTTGTTGATTGGGTTATTTGTTATCTTATTGTCTAATTTTTTGAGTTCTTTGTATACTCTAGATTTTTCCCAACCTTTCACCTTCAGCCTATGTATGTCTTTTCCTATCAAATGCGTCTCCTGTAGGCAGCATATTGTTGGGTCTTGTTTTGTGATCCATTCTACTAGCCTGTGTCTCTTAATTGGTGAGTTTAAGCCATTAACATTTAGGGTTATTATTGAGATATGGGTTGTTCTTCCAGCCATATTTGTTTATTTCTGTTACTAAACATGGTTTGTTTTCCTCTTTGATTATTTCTCCCCCCTTTACTGTCCTACCTCCCACTGTTGGTTTTCATTGTTATTTTCCATTTCCTCCTCCTGTAATGTTTTGCCGAGGATGTTTTGAAGAGATGGTTTTCTAGCTGCGAATTCTTTAAACTTTTGTTTATCGTGGAAGGTTTTAATTTCATCTTCCATCCTGAAGCTTAATTTCGCTGGATACACAATTCTTGGTTGGAACCCATTTTCTTTCAGTGTTTGAAATATGTTATTCCAGGATCTTCTAGCTTTCAGAGTCTGTGTTGAAAGATCAGCTGTTATCCTGATTGGCTTACCCCTAAATGTAATCTGCTTCCTTTCTCTTGTAGCTTTTAAAATTCTCTCCTTATTCTGTATGTTGGGCATCTTCATTATAATGTGTCTAGGTGTGGATCTCTTATGATTTTGCACATTCAGCGTCCTGTAGGCTTCTAGGATTTGGGATTCTGTCTCATTCTTCAAGTCTGGGAAGTTTTCTCATATTATTTCATTGAATAGATTGCTCATTCCTTTGGTTTGGAGTTCTGTACCTTCCTGTATCCCAATGACTCTTAAGTTTGGTCTCTTAATGTTATCCCACATTTCTTGGATGTTCTGCTCATGGTTTCTTAACAGTCTTGCTGAGCTGTCTATGTTCTTTTCAAGTTGAAATACTTTGTCTTCATTGTCTGATGTTCTATCTTCTAAGTGTTGTACTCTGCTGGTAGTATTCTCCATTGAGTTTTTAAGTTGGTTTATTGCTTCCTGCATTTCTAGGATTTCTGTTTGTTTGTTTTTTATAACCTCTATCTCCCTGTATAGTTGATCCTTTGCTTCCTGGATTTGTTTGTGTAATTCATTGTCAAAGTGATCTTTCATTGTCTGATTTTGCTGTCTAATGTCTTCCTTGATACTCCAGATCATCTGAAGCATGTATATCCTGAATTCTTTATCTGACATTCCATCTGCTGCAGCTGTTACCTCTTCTAAAGTTGAGTTGACCTGCATTGCTTGTGGTCCTTTCTTTCCTTGTCTTTTCATACTGCTTGCGTTTCTTTCTGCTTGGTGAAACTGTTGTGTTTTTGAAATGTTTTTTTCCCCCTATATATTTATATTGCTCTTGTATAGTTGAAAAGTCTCCCTTGCAGGGT
The DNA here is from genome assembly GCF_047511675.1 of Marmota flaviventris. Taxonomy (NCBI): domain Eukaryota; kingdom Metazoa; phylum Chordata; class Mammalia; order Rodentia; family Sciuridae; genus Marmota; species Marmota flaviventris. The sequence continues at coordinate 22,496,790 of NC_092512.1, read as the reverse complement.
CGGGCTGCGGTCTGCCTACCTTGCAGGCGCGGGCAGCGGCTCTGCTCTCTCCTTACTCCAATTGGGGTGTCGTGACTACCACGCTGGCAGGTCATTGGGCCTGTTCCAGGCGCGGGCGGCGGCTCTGTTCTGCCCTACTCCAATTGGGGTGACGAGTGTACCACGCCGGCAGGCCACCGGGCCTGATCCGCCGGTCGGTTGCAGGTCTGCCTACCCTGCAGGCGTGGGCAGCGGCTCTGCTCTGCCCCTACTCCAAATGGGGTGACGTGTCTGTCGCACCGGCAGGCCACTGGGCCTGTCCCGCTGGTCGGTCGCAGGTCTGCCCACCTTTCGGGCACGAGTGGCGGCTCTGCTCTGCCCCTACTCCAATTGGGGTGTCGTGACTACCACGCCGGCAGGTCGCTGGGCCTGTTCCTGGCACGGGCGGCGACTCTGCTCTGCCCCTACTCCAATTGGGGTGACGTGTGTACCACGCTGGCAGGCTCCTGGGCCTGATCCGCTGGTCTGTCGCAGGTCTGCCTACCTTGCAGGCGCGGGTGGAGGCTCTGCCCTGCCCCTCCTACCACACCTGCGGACCGCTGGGCCTGATCTGCAGGTTGGTCGCAGGTCTGCTCACCCTGTGGGCAGGGGTGGCGGTTCCGCTCCGCCCCCACTCCAATTGGGGTCACGTGACCACCACACCAGCGGGGCCTGATCCGGGCGCGGGCGAAGGCTCTGCTCCGCCCCTACTCCAGTTGGGGTGACGTGTGTACCACGCTGGCAGGCCGCTGGGCCTGACCCACCAGTCTGTCGCAGGTCTGCTTACCTTGCAGGCGCGGGCTGCGGCTCTGCCCTGCCCCTCCTACCACGCCCATGTACCACTGGGTCGCGGGTCTGCCCACCTTGCGGGCGCGGGTTGCGGCTCCGCTCCGACCCCTCTCCAATTGGGGTCACGAGATCACCACACGAGCCGCTGGGCCTGCTCCGGGCGCGGGCGGCGGCCCGGCTCCTCCCCTCTGGCTCGATGACAAATCGAGAGAGACTCGGGTGTCTGTGCCTTACCCTCCCTACCAGGAGACCAACTGTTTCTTTCTCCGCTGGTATTGATGAAGTTCTCTCCTCCACCGCTTTCTGATGACATCAGATCTCTGCCATGTTGGTATCCTATGCGAATGGCAGCATTTCGTTCCCTTTGCCGGATAACCAAAGCAACGGGTGAGTCCTGACCGGCCCTCAGCAGGACCCGGACCGAGAAGCAGTTTCCGCGGGCTCCTTAGCCCTGGGCCAGAGCAGTTCCGGGAGCCGGAACTCGGCTGCTCCGTGCTCAGTGTATGCTCTGATAAGAGCAGGCTCCAAGAAGCACTCAGGCACTGAGCCTGAGTAATCTGTTTGCAAGCCGCAGGCGAATGGCAGCCTGAAATTACCTGTTCTATGGCTGAATGAGCTGCGGTCAGTCGAAAACAGGGATGGTGACGTCAGCTCTCCAAGGTGGTGGCCGCTGGCCTCCTCTGTGGTCTGACCGTGTGGAGAACCGAAATGGACCACTTCCTTCCCCGTCTTGAACCCAGAATTCAGCACTGAGTACGGTGCTTGCACGGCTGGCAGAAACTGCAGCGCTGTATCCCTGCGCCACTATCTCCTCCTCGTTTCCCAGCGTGCGCTGCAGACTCTAGCCGTGGGGCGATTTGCTGAATAAGCAGTGTTACCCTCCTTGCGACAAATCTCTCGCGTTTGAGTCCCCGTAGCTGATCCTCGTGCGATGGAAATCCTTCCTCCAGGTTCCGGAGCACCCCACTATTGCTGGAAATTCCTAACAAGATAGCCTTTAGCCGTCCTGACTCGTCATACTCCCACACAGTGACGCAGCACACGGGGGCAATGCACTCCCCTCGCCGCCATCTTCCTATCTGCCCCTATGATCCATTTTAATTTTTTATGATATGAGGTAAATGTTAAGGTTAATTTTTTTGCAAATGTCTAGTTATTCCAACACCTTTTACAAAAAAGATTATTCTTTTCCCCACTGAATTACTCTAGCATCTTTTCCAAAAAAAAAAAAAAAAAAAAATCAATTGACCATATATGTATTGGTCTATTTCTGTGCTCTCTATTCCATTCCCTTGATTTATTTGTCTATTCTGATACCAAAATGACATGATAATCTTGACTTCATAGTATTGCTTGACATCAAAATCCTTTAACTTTGTTATTCTTTTTCAAGTTATTTTAGCCATACTTTTTTCTCTGCATTTCCATAACGCTGGGCTTTTGATTGGGTTTACAATGAATTTATAAATCAAATTGGGGATAACTGACATATTTACCATGAGAAGTTCTCTGAGTGTCCTGCAACCTTGCTAAAGCATTTAAAAATTTATTTCCCAGGAGTTTTACATAGACAATCATGTTCTCTCTGAATATAACTGTAGGGTTTGACTGAGGAAGTTTCCTTCTTGGTTTGCTGAGAATTTTATCAAGAAATATTTTTAGATTTTATCTAATTAATGCTTTTATGCATCTATTGGGATAATCATATACTTTTCATAATTTTAGTATTATCGGCATATAATTTCCTTTTCTGGTTAATTTTTCTCTCTTCTACTTAATTTCTCTTTGATTTTATCTTTATTATTTTCTTTCCTATGTTTGTCCTAGGTTTAATGGGCTCTTCTTGTCCCAGTTTCTTAAGGTAAAAGTTTCAATCATCAATCAGACATTTATTCTTCAATGCTATAAACTTCTTTTTATGTACTTCTTTAACTGAATTTCACACATTTTAGGTGCTTGTGTTTGATTTCTACTCATTTAATGTCATTTATAATTTCTCTTTTGCTTTCTTTGTTGACCCATGGAGTATTATGAAGTCTGTTATTCAGGTTTTAGAGGCTTCTGCACATTTTTTGTTGATTTTTAATTTAGTTCCATTTTGATCAGAGAATATAGTTCAATTGCTTTTAATCCTTTAAACATTTTTGAATTTTGTTTTGTGGCCCAGACATGGTGTATCCTGATAAATGTTTTGTGTATTTGTCAAGCATGTGTATTCTGCTATTGTGGGTAGTAGAGTTCTATAACTGTCATTTAGGTCTAGTTGATTGATAGCCTTATTCAAGCTGTTCATATCCTTATTTATCTTCTGTCTACTTTTTCGTCACAGTTTTCACAAAAGGCATAATGAAATCTTCAATTCTAATTATGGATTTGCTTATTTCTCTTTGAACTCTATCAGATTTACTTCTTTGATTGTTGAAGTTGTGTTATTAGATGTATAAATATGTAGGATTCTCTATCTTCTGAATACACTGACCCATTTGTGATTATGAAATAACCCTGATAATATTTTTTTGCTCTGAAATCAACATTGTCTGATATTAATACCGTTACTCTAGTTTTTGTTTGGTTAGTGTCTGCAGCTTTTATTTCTCTCCATTTCTGTATCTCTAACTTATTTGACTGCTCATAGTGAAAATAGACTTCTGTAGGCTCCAAGAAATTTGACTTGCTATATTTTTGATGAGAATTCTACTGTCATTTTTATCCCCATTCCCTTGGGTATAATGTATCTTTATTTTTCGTTGATTCTTTATCAGTGGTTTTAAACGATTGGCTATGATGTATCTTTGTGTACAATTCATCAGGTTCGTTGTATTGGGAGCTTATTGCTTCTTTATGGTTTTCATTACATTTGGGAAATTTGGGGTCACTGTTTTCTCACATAGACTTATGCTCCCTCTTCTTCAGGGACTCTGTTTATATATTAAACTGCCTGAATTTGTTCCAGAGCTCACTGAATCTCTGTTCAATTGTTTTCAGTCTTTTTCTCCATGTATTTTATTTTGGATATTTCTATTGTTGTTTTGAATTTGTTAATTTTTCCTTCTATAGTGCTTAATAGTTTATTAATCCTGTTCACTGATTTTTTTCATTTATTTATTATATATATATATATATATATATATATATATATATATATATATATTCCATTTTGGTCTTTTAAAGAATATCTTATTTGTGTTTAACATGTTCAATCTTCATTTTCTTCAATATACGTAATATGCTTTTTTTTTTGTACCAGGCATTAAGCTTCAGGGGTGCTTAACCACTGAGCCACATTCCCAGCCCTTTTCAATGTCTTTATTTTGAGACAGGATATCAATAAATTGCTGAGAGTCTCTTGCTAGGTTGCTGAGGCTGGCTTTGAACTTGTGATCCTCCTGCCTCAGCCTCCTGAGCTGTTGGGATTATAGGCATGAGACATCAGGCCTGGATGGAATATACTTATAATAACTTTTTATTGTCTTTTTAAACTAATTCTATAATCAGTGTCATTTTTGGCTCATTATGCATTGAATTTCTTTACTCTAGGCATGTCTGGAATTTTTGGATCAACTCTTAGAACATATGAATTTTACCCTGTTGGAACCGAATATTTTCAAATCCCCATATTCTTTTTTAAAAAAATCTTTATTTTATTTGCTCATTTATTTTTATGTGGTTCTGGGGATTGAACCCAGGGCCTCACATATGTGAGGCAAGTGCTCTACCCCTGAGCTACAACCCCAGCCCCAAATCCCCATATTCTTGAGCTTTTTTTTTTACAGGATCCATTATATTCTTTAGAATACAATTTGCCACTTTCAAGTCTTGCTTTGAAGCTTTATTAGGCAAATGCAAAACAATCTTTAGTCTAAGGCTAACTTTTCTCCACTATTGAGGCAACAACTTTTTCAGGACTCTACTCAGTCTCCCTTGATTGTTAAGATTTTCACTGTGGGTGAGAGACCACGGAGTGCCCCCATCTCCTGTGACCCTTGGTTTGAGCTGCTGCCCTCTTGGCAAGGTTCCTTGCCCAGGGTTGGGCAGTTTGCTCCCAGGTGGGCACTGGTTAGTATGCTGCTGTAAGTTGAGGTGGGCCCTCTTCAGAAGGCTGAGTTCTTTCTTTGCACATTTCTCTTTCTGAAGATGGTCCTGTGAACCTTAATCACCTTGACTTTGTTGGACTCCCAGGTCCATTTCTGATTCAGGGAGACTTTGAGGTTTCACTTTTGTTTCCCTTCTCTGCACTGAAACTGGGAAACTTTTTCTAGTTGGTAAGCCAAGTTTGGACAAACAGAGGCCATATCGTTTTGTTTCCTTTCTCTTGAGGATCACTGTCCAGAGCTGCCTGATGATCAATATCTGAAGACCACTGCATCATGTATTTTGTCTCTTCTTTTTAGTTTAATGTAGGAGGATGACCCTAGCTCTTATGCTGCATAAGGGAGCATCTCTCTTAGAGATGTTTTAATTTGTAATTGTCTATTATGTGTGAGATTAAGAATTTTGACAGGGCACGATGACACATGCTTGTAATCCCAGCAGCTCAGAAAGCTAAGGCAGGAGGACCACAAGTTTAAAACCAGCCTCAGCAATTTAGAGAGGCCCTAAGCAACTTAGCAAGATCCTGTCTCAAAAACAACAATAACAACAACCCCCCCCCCCGCCGCAAACAATTTGAATTATGTTTATGAGCCATTTTAATTTATTTTGCTCTCTGAAATGTCCTTTCCTTTTATCCCATTGGGGTTGTTAATTTTTTTCATTTCTAGGACTTCTTCATGTATTATGGAGGTTAGTCTATTTTGGGGGAAATCTTTGTCTCTAATTTGTGTTTTTATTTTGCTTAAGATTATGACAAATTCCAAGGCTGATAGGGAAAAACACCAAGAATGACTCATATGAGGTTTCTTACTAGCTTGGTTGTATGGAATCTTGAATTTAAAATTAAATCATTTATAAAAAATAAAGATATAAGTTGAGATAAAATCCACTCACTTTAAAAATATTTTGATCAATGGTTAACAAAGATTTTAGCTTCCTAAAGTGAGGGCTTTGAAGAATTATATAATTTGTCTCCATGCTGAGGGAATGGGGTGGGGATGGGAGAAATGAAGTCAACCAAATTCGTTTCTTTTGTCCCATCATAGGAATTTTTAATTTGAAGTCCACAGGCTTCCAAGGGATCTCTGTACTTGAAGGCAAAAAAGATTGAATCTTTACTAACTTCTAATTGAAATGTAGCATTTCCTTCCATAAGAGACAAGGTTACAAACCACAAGAGTATTAATAAAAACCACAAATTTGTCAACACCTTTTTGTATGATAGTGTAGTTATTGTAAATATATGAAGTGTTATTTACTTCATACATTATGTTATAGTCATACTTAATGTTCATTTCTATTCATCACTAATTTAAAATTAGGTAGTTTTAGATTTGGTGCTATATCTTGTTATTTAAAAAGAAGCACTATTATTACCTTATGAATATGTTTCAAAATATTTGGGTAACTATTTTAACATAATTCATTTTCTTTGTAATCATGTGTTTTATTTTGTGTCTAAACATCATTCTGACTAGAAGCCCATAGACTTTTATAGATGGGCTGAGGGTAAAATAGATGAGGAGTCCATGTTTTAGTTATATGTAATAAAATTCCTGGCTGGAGTCACCTCAAGAAGAGAAGAGGTAGCAATAAGGCAGTCCCTAGCTTTTCATTTGCAGCTCCTCCTCAGCTGGATGATTTGAGGATGTAACCTGACTCTGAGAGAATTTGACCTTCCGCACTCATTTCAGGCCCAGTGAACTGCAGGAGCTCAGCAGTTTGCCTATCTGCTGTGATCGTTTCCATCAGGAGCAGGGCTCTCTAGGTCTGGGGGCTGAGACTTCTCTGCAAGGTTTAGCTGATGACAGAATTGCCTCCCGTCTCTCCTGATGAGCTGCTGTCTAGATGACTTTCCACATCAATGAAATAGCTTTAAATCTGACATTCTGGCCTGGGGCCTCTTTTCCATTTAATCAGCACCAATTCCATCTCCAGTCTTGGAATCCATCACACTCAGGACACAGGGCCTGTATCATCTCCCTGGTCTCCATCTCCACCTCTGCCCTCGAGGTCCTCCTCCTCCTCCTCAGTCCATATTCTTTCCAGCTGTGGCAGGTGATGATGCCAGGAGACTGAAGGCTTCCAGCATCCCAGCCCTGCAAGACCCTGCTGAGACAAGCTGTCAGCTTCCACTCTATGACAAAAAGAGAATGGTAACAAAATCAAGCCCAAAGCAAAGGGCGTGCAGAGTTGGAGTCTCTGATCTTGTCATTCTTTGAGCACAAAATTCTCTGACCCAGAATGCTCTTTTTCTCAGACTAACCAAAGACAAAACCTTTTTTTGGTCTCTGTTATCTGAAAACATTTTATCGCACGCACCTCTGTTTTTCTGTTTAACCATAGTTAGGAGAACTAACGTTTCACAGTTTGTGAAGTGCTTTTTTCTAGTTACGAATTCATTTAATAATCAGAGCAATTGTGTACCTCAAGTTTTCTTGTTTGAAAAATAAGATGTCTATCTAGGCCCAGAAAGGTTCAAGGCTAATTCCATAAATGTTCTAGAACTCGGAGCTAACCTGGGACCCCTGCCTCCAGGAGCAATGTTAGTTCTACTGCCCTGTGTTTCCTGCTATAGGAAGAGATAAATGGGCCAACACATAGGAGAGCGCTCAGTCTCGTGGCTTATATGCTTTTTGTGTTCTGCATGTAGGCTTTGTTTCTTTCAAACAGTGTTTTTAAATAATTTGTATAAGTTCTCAGGGTTTAAATATTTGAAAAATTTTGCAAAATATAGATGTCTGATCTTTCTCCACCTTCAAATGAAGCAGGCCTCCATGACCACAAAGCAGCCATTCGCTCTTGCTGAGGGTTGGTTCTCCTTTTAGATGGAGTGTGATTTTCTGACTCTGTAGTCCCCACCATTCTGTATTGCTCCCCACGTTGAGGCTGAGTGTTAGTTATCATTTGTTATTGTCTCTGTGCCGTTGTTTTTCTTGTAGCAAAGTTAAAAGAGGAAAAAATAAAAACATGGAACATATTTCCATCTTCAAAGTGGGAAAATATCTAAACCTTATGATGGTTAATCTTAGGTGTCTACTTGACTTGATTGAGAAATCTTTAGAAACCTGGAAATGCATTACTTTGGGTGTGTCTGTGAAGGTGTTGCCAGAGGAGATTAGAAGTAGGAGAGAAAGATTCTCCCTCAAAACGGGTGGGCACCATCCAGTTGGCCAGGCAACAGAATAAATACAGAAAGTAAATCAGTACCTCCCCCTGAGAGCAGGGCATTCTCATGTCTTGCCTTGGAAAGGAGAACTCCAGGCTCACTGGCCTTTGGACTCTGGGTTTTATACCAGCGCCATCCTACTCTCCCAGGTGCTTGGAGTTTTGGCCTCAAATTGAGTTACGCCATTAGTTTTCCTGGTTTTGTAGCCTATTTAGAATGGGACTGAGCCATGCTACTGGCATTCCAGGGTCTCCAACCTGCAGATGATCGGTTGTGGACTTCTCAGATGCCATAATTCTATAAACCAATGTCTCTAATAAATCTCCCCTCCTACATCTGGATACATACTTGATTGGTTCTATCTCCCTGGAGAACCCTATGACTAATTCAGACCTAGAGAACTTTGTGTTTATTATTTTTAGCCTGATTTGCCAGAGCCCTGTAGCAATCTGAATTTGTCATTTCTTACAGAAGCAATTTATCTCTAATCTGGATGTTCACTGTTACCATTTGGGAAACTTGGAAAAATACAAGTCTCTGGGTTGTTACACAGACCCATTGAGTGATACTTTTCAGAAGTGGGCCCTAGTAATCTGTAATTTGAAAAACTCCCCATTTTATTCTGATCAGACAACCATTGATTTAACTTTCCTGGCTTCTTCTTTGGGATATCTCTTATGGAAGGCAGATTTAACTTTTCCCTGAGCCTCCTTCAACAACTCTGAGGTAGAAAACCCAAGTAAGCAGAAATTGACTGATGGATGGAGGCCGTCTGGTGGAAACAGCCCATCTGGAGTTTGTAATGGGTAGAACCTCAGTTGCTTCACTGATTTGCCTCTTAGGTCACTAAGAAAAAAGGCATCAGGAGATCATATCAGTTCTGAATCTCATTAAGGAACATGCTTACTTATAGAAGCATGTCCTCAGTCATGCAGAAGGGGCTATGGCTTGATGGTGCCCTCCAAAATTCATAAGGTGGAAAATTAACCCATGATGCAGCATAAAGGGAGGTGGGGCATAAAGAGAGGTGTTTAGGTCACGCCCTCAGCAAGGATTAAAGCTACTGTAAAATGGGTTTTCAGGTCAGGCGTGGTAAGGGCTTGCAGGAGTAGGTTTGCCCCTCCTGCCTTCTGCCATCTGAGGGCACAGACTTCCTCCCATTCAGAAGACAAAGGTACAAGGCACCATCTTGGAGCCAGAGACCAAACTTGCCAGTATCTTAATCTTAGACATCCCAGCAACCAGAAATGTGAGAAATAAAATTTCTATTCTTTGTGAATTACCCAATCTATATAGTATTCTGTTGTGGCATCCCACAGTGGATTAAGACAGGGACCTAAAAAAGCATTCTGCACTTTGAAATATTACTTCTACTTACTGCCTTTAGCTTCTTCATCTGAAAAACTGAAGTGTAGGAAGAGATAGAAACAGTTAAACAAAGTCAGGACTTGAACAGTGTTTTCCTAAGCCCTAGACATTATTCTTCCAATATGGATTTAATCTCATAGAACTGACCTTTTTTCTCTGAGATTTTTTTTTTAAACAAGATCATGATGGCTTAGGGGTGTGTGTGTGTGTGTGTGTGTGTGTGTGTGTGTGTGTGTGTTTCTGTGTGATTCGCCTCAAAGCAAAAAATAAAAAGTGGGACTTTCTTGTAATTTACTTGCTACCACTTTTTTATGTTAAAGATGAATTTGCTATAATGTTAAATATTTTGTTATCTGGGCCAACTGTTCAAGGGAATCAGAGATATGCTTTCTTTCAGCTTTTTTTTTTTAGGGAAATAAAATTGGTGTTAGTAGTCGTGGATATGCTTTATTGAACATTAATTCTGTATTAGGCACTCTTATTCACTTTCTACTTATTACCTTATTTAATATTTATAATACCTTCTGCAGTAAGTCTTTACTCCCATAATTTACTTATGAGAAGTTGGAATGGAAGCTCTGAAAATAAAGTCAGTTTTTTTGCTATTTATTACTATTCATTGGGCAGCTATCATGCCGTAGCCACCTCGTCGTAAGAGCTAGGGTTTGAATCTCATATTCTGATTTGCAAACCCACGGAAACTTTGTTTTTCAGGGCATTTCCCCATCTTTTCATTGGGTCCCCAATTGTTCTTTATTTCAATTTTGGTTCCCATAACATTTATTTTCTTCATATTAATCTCTCTGATTCAATACTGTATATATTCCATCCAGGTCAGGTCTCCTGAGGTTGGAACCAGTGTGTATGGTGAGGTGAATCGGAAGAGGACATGACCTGAGAACACTTGCCAGGAACAGTCAAAGGGAGGCTGCTGTGCTGGAGCCAGTGCCCCCGAGATGTCTTCACACTATCTGGATTTACCTCTTGAGAACAGTTAGGTGGGACCATGATGCCATAAATCTAGCAGGTCACTAGACAAGAAATACTTCCATTATTTGGAAATGAACTATAATGAGTGAAAAAATAAAGGTAAATATTAATTTATAATTAGTATTTTCATTACATCTTGAAGTTACTTTTCAAAGCATTTTCACATATATGATTTTATTGCATGCTCAGATAAATCCAGTAGCATAAACAGAGTCTGTACTTACAAAGTCAGTCACAGCATATTGGTAACTATCAAAGCTATGCTCCCCTTATTGTCCGAGAACTGTGTTATCTCTGAGTAAAGCAAGACAAATAAACCATGTCCAGATTAGCACAATTCCTGAAACCAGTTGAGTAGAATACTTAAATTATGTATGCATCATGGTTTCTGGGTGGGAACAAGAGTGTTGTTGTATTTGACAATAGATAAACTATGGAACCAGGCTAGTTGTTCATCAATAGATGAATGGATTTAAAAAGTCATATATACACAATGAAATTTTTCTTTTCTTCTATTTTTAATTTTTAATTAATTAATTAATTAGTTCTAATCAGTTATACATGACAGTAGAAAGTTGTTCAATTTATTGCACACAAATGGAGCAGAATTTTTTACTTCTCTGCTTGTACATGAAGTAGAGTCACACCATTCGTGCAATCATACATGTACCTGGAGTAATGATGTCCATCACATTCCACTGTCTTTTCTACCTGCTTTCCCCCACTCTTCCCCTTTGCCTCATCCAGTTTCTTCATTTATCCCATGCACCCCCCCATATGGATTAGTATCCACTAATCAGAGAAAAATTTTGGCCCCTGTTTTTTTTTTTTTGAGATTGGCTTACACAATACAGTTTTATTCAACTATAAAGAAAAATGAAATTATGTCATTGCAGGAAAATAGATGTAACTTGACACCATTGTGTTCAGTGAAATGAACCAAACTCAGAAGGTCAAGGGTCATATGTTTTCTCTTATATGTGGAAGATAGAGAGAAAAAAGGAAAAGAAAGGGAGTGATCTCATGAAAATTGAAGGGAGATCAATAGAGTAAAAAAATAAAGGAACCAGGGAGAAGGAGGAAGGGGCAGGAATGAGAAATACTGGGGAAAGATATTGGCCAAATTGTACTGTTATAAATTTGTGTACACAAATATGTAACAACAAATCCCACCATTATGTACAACCATAATGCACCAATAAAAAAAGGAGTGTTGCATTTTAAAATAAAAATTTGGGCTGCCACTAGTTGGTGTAAGAATGGAAAGGCATTGAAATTATGGGAGACATTGCTAAACAAATGTAAAAAAATAGTTGGAGCAAAAAATTTCAGTGATGTTGGAAAGAAAATAGTTGAAAAGGGATTTATTTATATGCCAAAGGAACAGGATATTGGAAAATAATCACCCAGATTATATTTCACAATATGATCCTTTGGGAAAACTTCATGTAATATAGCTTCTGTAGGTGTGGATAAACCTGAATCATTTTAATGAATTTTTGATAGAATACCAAGCTTAGAAGTGTCAGGGCTGTGCTTCTAGAAGAAGTAATTCTCTTTCCAATCCATTTTTCATTTTAATGTGCAATATGGTGGCCTGCTTATCACTCTTTTCTTTTTCATGTTCATCTTAAGTGCATTTTTCCAAAAACAAACCCCTAAAACCAACAACAAACAAACAAACAAAACTCAAAAACATAAAACAGTCACTGGCAACTCCAAAGCCACTGAGCTGATCTCTTACCCTGCAAGTGTTTCAGGTGATGCTGTCCTTAGTATTCTATGTCATCTTTCTTATGCTTTCATTTACTTTCTTGGCTGCCAAAAGTCTCCCATTTATCTGTCTCTTTCCTCTTCTGTCAGACCATTCTGAGAGGTAATTTTTCATCTTGTCTCTTTCCTTATCCCAATGGTCCATTCATTTCCTTCAACCTCCTTTCCCTTCTTCCTCTATACCCCCTTATGACAGCACTTTCTCTTGTGAAGTTTTAAAGCATTCAAAAGTTGACAGCTGAAGGTGGTAATTAGACTAGAAAGCAAAAGTGAGTTGACTTAATAACTATTCCAGGGTTTCAAATCTGTCAGTGCTCTTGCTTGCCAATGGTGGGGACTCAAGTGAGCTTAAGGAAAGGAGAATACATTGGTTGCTCACCAGAAAAGGACGTTGGGACAAAGCAGAACTGAAGGTAGAAAATAGGACCTCAGAAACTGAACCAAGATTCAGTGCTACCAGGTCACTGCCTCACTTTTCTCCCATTTTCTTCCTGATTCTTTTCAAGCTTATGGCCATGGACTTTCAGCTCCAGATTCAGAGCCTCTAGAAGGCAAAGGCCTTCCCACACCCCACTCTATAGATTACTCCGAGGAAGGGCATCTGATTGGTTTTGCCAGTCATGGTCATATGTTCTCTTCTGCGTCTTAGCCAGACCTGAATCATGAATTGGAATGGAAAGGATTAAGACATGGCACCATGTCTGACAATCCCACTGGAGCCATTGATCAGAGTGGCTTTCCCAAGGAAAGGATGCTGAAGAGAAAAAAAAAAAAACCAAAACAATGTATAAGTACTGCAGAATTTAAAAAAAATATATTTTCCCCCCCAGAAGTACACAGGAAGAAGTCTCTGTCTCAGGTATTACACTGAATTATAGTGAAAAATTACTTTGAGGAAAATTATAATATAGGGGGTTCCCAAATATCTTTTTTAAACCATAACATTGTATCAGTTTCTTTTTTAAATGTCCACTATTATGCCCTTCAATGAATCCATTATAACTACTGCTTAAGTAGTTGCCTTTCATATTTTCTCTGGGCTTGGAAATTGAATTTGCTTTGGCCATTTGGACAAATATGATGCAAAACGGTTGTGAAACGTGCTTGTGCATTGGATCTTGTTCTCTCCTGCTGCTCTTGACAACCTGGGCACACCTGTGTTAGCCTGCTAGATTTTAAGTAGCTCCTTGTCTGGTTAGATCCATTGTCCTTGACAATAGCCACCCCAAACCAGGCATGTTAGTGAGGCCAGCAGCTGACAGCTGACCACAAACACAAGTGAGGGCTTAACTGTTTTCATATAAACATGGGTGGCACATTGTTGCTAAGTTCAAGGAGCCTCGGAGTGTGGTGTGATTGGAGGATTTGGGGAAAGTATTTAACATTAGGCATAGAAAGTACAAGGACTAGTCAAGGGATTGACCAATAGTGGTTTGGACTAGTGCTGAAGGTAGAAACCAGTTCTCTGTGTGTGGCAATGAGGGGGTGAGTTTCTCATCGTCACTGATCATAAATGTTTATCTCCTCTCTCAGGAAAGTGAAGAGGAAGAGGAGAGAATGAAACTGTAGGACACCCTGTTGGTTGATATTTGTATAAATAGCTATTTGACCTGAAGATATGAAGATGGTACAAAAGAGTGCTTGCCAGATGTGATAAGGAAGAGGTTAGTCCAACTGCATGGAACCTAGGTGAAAGCCTTGAGCATGACCTTGGCATAGAGTGCCAGCCCTCTCAAGAACTTAATAGAGGGGATTTCAAATGGAGTTGTTCTTTGACAGTCAAATTATACAATTACAAATGGATAACTCTACAGAAGGGGTGGAATGGTTTCCTAAACCAAAGCAAGCTTTAGCTATCACCAGTTGATGATGATAATGTATTTGAAGAAAAAGCAGATCAAGTTGTCAGGAGAATTACTTCATTAGCCACAGAAGTGGGGAAAACTAACACTGGCAGTGGAGAATCAGTAGCCACAGTCTAGACTCTATGACAGGTACATCCTCATTACAAATGACGTCATTACAACATTTAATCAAATATTCATTTTCCCCTTGCTCAAATCCATGAACACTCAACACTTTTCTGAACACAGTTTGTATATGAAGTATATATTGTGTATAAATATATATATGTGTGTGTGTGTGTGTGTGTGTGTGTATATATATATATATATATATATATATATATACCATATATAATATATAAACACAGTTTATATATACACCATATATATACATATATACCTCATATATATACACCTATACCATGTATGTGTGTGTGTGTATATATATATATATATATATATACACACACACAATATATATATATAGTAGTTGTAGAACATTCATTCAATTCATCCATTCAGGATAAAATACCAATTATTTACTTTGGTTTAGGTATTTTTTTTTTTGTTTAGGTCTTAGAGATACAGACATGAATTAATGAAACAATCCCAGTCCTCTATGGTTACTTTAGTTGTGGCTATGGAGAAAAATAAAGTGGAAGAGGGAGGGAGGAAATGCTGAGACTCTTCTGATTTTTTCTTTTTTTTTTATTGGTTGTTCAAAACATTACAAAGCTCTTGACATATCATATTTCATACATTTGATTCAAGTGGGTTATGAACTCCCATTTTTACCCCGTATACAGATTGCAGAATCACATCAGTTACACATCCACGTTTTTACATATTGTCATAATAGTGACTGTTGTATTTTGCTATCTTTCCTATCCTCTACTATCCCCCCTCCCCTCCCCTCCCATCTTCTCTCTCTACCCCATCTACTGTAATTCATTTCTCTCCCTTGATTGATTTTTTCTTATGGTGGTCAGGCAAAGCATCTTTGAGAAAGTTGGTGTAAGTGAAGATTTGAAGCAGGTAAAGGAGTGAAATTTATGATTATCTGAGAGAAGACCATTGCAGGCAAAGGAAGTAGCTCATAGAATATTCTGGAAGTAGAATGGCCTTGGCTTATTCCAAGTATGACAAAGAGGCCAGAGTGAGTGGAGTGAGCAAGAGGGAGGGAAGGAGGAAATGTGTTCAGAGTGGTAATGGTGGGTAAGGGTGGAATGGGTAGCCTGGGACTTTACAGGCCTTGGTCATGACTGTGGTTTACTGTGAGTGAGGTGGGAAGCAACTGGAAGGTTTTGAACAGAGAAGTAATGTGATCTGACGAAGGTTTTAACACGATCACTCTGGCTTCCATATTGGGACAAGTTAAATGGAGAGGAGTGGGCTGGTGGAAAGGGAGACCAGTTGGGAGTTATTGCAATGATCTAAAGAAAGAGATGGAGAGATAGGGACTTGAACTTGGATAGTAGCAAATAAAGGTGGTAAAAGTGGCTGAATTCTGGCTATATTTTGGAGGCAAGCACCAGGATATGTTCAAAAGTATGAAACGCTCTGTGTGAGAGAAATTGATGAGTCAAGAATGATTCGGTGTTTGTGAGTCTGAGCAACTAGTAGGATGGATTCTCACTCCGACAGTGAAGCTGAAGGACTCATTTGTGGGTGAGCTCTAGTCAAAGCTATTAGACATCCCAGTCTAACAGACAAACTGGCAGCCGGGGGTTCAAGAGAAAACCACAGCTGGAGGGAGACATAATGTTGAGAGTCGTCAACATGTAGATGGTATTCAAAGTCATGAGACTAGAAGACCTTATCATGGAATGTAGAAATAGAAAAGGGAAAGTTCATGGACAAGCCTCAGAGGCATACTAATATTAAAAAGTGGGAGAGGAAGAGGATTCGCAGAGGGTATCTTGGGAATGAGTTTCTAGTAAGGTAGGAAAAATAAACATCAGAGAGTAAGACCAAGGTCTGCTGCCAGATGCCACATTAAGAATTGGTTTCAAAGATGCATAAGAGGTCAGTTGTATTAGCCCAAAATATGCTAATTAGGACAATAAAATCATCATGGGCCATGTGACAATCATAGTCATCATTATAAATTAATAAGTAAGATTTGTAATCTAAGTCTTCTGTGGGCTAGACCCAGAGAAATGAATCTGCTTTGGGCTTGCTGACCAGATTGGCCAAACCTGAGCACCTGGACCAAAGTTAATCCATGTCACCTCGTGAAGCTGTTTGGCAACTACTCCGTACTCTGGTTTTAGTGACATCTATGCTTTGTCACATGCAGAGTCTGAGTGGGAATACAGTCTGTACATCTGCCTGTAACCAGCCTGCCTTGTCAGAGCTAATCCATCAGCTATCTTAAGGGTCACCCCCTCTTGGATTGGTCTTTCATGGATTCACCATCGTGGATGGTGCAGTAGAAACTACGGGCTTTGGTCCCAGAATTGAATTTGTGTAGCATAAAGAAGCCTTGCCTAGGAACTGGAGAATTTTGTTCTTGGTCCAGGTCACTTAACTGAATCTATAACTTAGGGTAAATTATTAAACTTCTCAAGGCTTCTATGTGTTATCAGGGTAGGGTAGGTAACACAGAAGTCATAAAAATTGACACTGAAATCTTAGGGGCTTAACGCGGTGCACAGTACACAATCTCTTGGTGCTGGTGTAGCTACCCCAGGCCTGTGAGAAGGCTCTGCTCCTGGCAGTCACTCAGGGACCCAGCCTGATCTGATGGAGGTTGTGCTATCTGGTAGTTTCTATGGCACCCCTATCATCCTTTATTACTGGAGGAGAGAGAGAGAGAGAGAGAGAGAGAGAGAGAGAGAGAGAGAGAGAGAGACTTACACCTGGGTTTTTCATTACCTTGATTCAGAAGAATTGTGCTTCACTTCTCAGAGTCCATTGGTCAGAACCAGTCACATGGCCTCATCTAATTATAGTCCATTGGTGAGATGTAGAGGAACAAATTGTCATCTTCAATGACAATTATACTCTAGGTCATATAAAATTTCCACATTAATAAAGTTACTGCTGCTGATGCTAATAATAATAATAATAATAATAAAAGTTACCTCATAGAGATGTTGGGAGGATTAAATGAGATAAAGTATATGACGTGCTTAATTTTAAAGCCTGGTCTATAGAAAGTGTATCACAGATTTTAGCCATGACAAATGTTAAGTGGGCAACAAATTACAGTGTTATCATTATGTGATTCTCCTAGGAGCACAAAAACTGGGGCTAAGCTTTTTAAAATTCATTTTTAGTGACACATAATAACTGTACATATTTATGAGGTACATTGTGATGATTGGATGTGTATATACATGATGTAATGAACAAATCAGGGTAATTGGCATATTCATCACCTCATCCATTTATCTTTTTTTTTTTTTTTTTTTGCAATGAGACCATTCAAAAACTTCTAGCTATTTTGGAATATGCAATATATTATTGTTGATGATAGTTACCTTCTTATGAGATTAGAACACTAGGACTTATTCCTATGGACTTGTAACTTTATACCCATTGACCAATCTTTCTCCATCCTCTTCTCCCTCTCCACCTTCCCAGTTCCCTAGTAATCACCTCTCTGCTCTCTACTTCTGTGTGGACAACTTTCCACATATAAGTGATATCATATAGTATGTGTCTTTATCTGATTTATTTCACTTCCACTATAATGTCCTCCAGGTCCAACCATGTTGTCACAAATGAAAGAAATTTGGCCTTTTTTTATGGTTGAACATTATTCCGTTGTGTATATACATCACATTTTCTTTATTCATTCATCTGTTCTTGGACATTTAGATTATTGTGAATATGAATCCCTTAAGCATTTGGGTCATTCCAAAGGCATTCTGCTAAAAGCTTCAGCTCCAGGGCCATTGACAAAGAATTCCAGGAAAACTAATCGTTAAGCCAGCTGCTCTTCCCTCACCCTCTTGGTTTACCCATTTTGCCGGTACTCCTGGCCAAAGGTGCCTCTGAAGCAGCTCAGCAAAGAGTCTGAGGACATTAGAAGCCTCCAGCTCATTCTTCTGAATGGTTTTTCAGGGCCCAGTGTTCTTCCCATGCTCCCAGGCTATTAGAGCATGAGACCCTGCTGTGGTCTTGAGAATCATGTTGGAGCAGCTCAGTTTTCCTAGCAGTAAGTAACCAGAGCGTTTATAAAAATGGTCCTGCTCAAATAGCAGACTTTTCTGTTTTTTTTGTTTTGTTTTTAGCTTTCTATTCTCTGTTTGGTTTGTTGAGATAATAAAGACCCCATGTAACCTGATGAAGAGCAAAAATCAGAAAATAATGATGGAGGAGAGGCCATATTTGTTGGTGGACATGAAAATGTACAACAGATTATGCTAAAGAAAAAGCTAGGTGGCCTTTGAGTCTAAGATTTGTAGAGAATCCAAAGAGAGTGCTGAAGCCTGAGAGCTGGTTTCGTCCTCTCTCTGCCCCCTTGGCTTTTCTCCCTCAGAAGCAGGCTTACAAATCCTCCTGTTCCTCACCACATCCATTCCTTTGCCTATGTTCTTTCTCCAGGATCGCTCCACCCTCCCTCTCCTCTAGTCCACCTGTTGAGTGAGATCTTGCTCATTCTTCAAGGTCTAGCTTAAATGTCACTCACTGCTTCCTCATGGTCTTCCAAGTCTGATTGCAAAATTAAGCCTTCGTAGGATGTTGGCACCCAGCATCGTGTCGGTGCTCAGTAAATGTTGAGTGGAAATCCCTGTCTCCTTTATTAATTTTATTCTTTTGGGTACGTTTATGGAGATTGTCAACCGTGACAAAATTTTGTGGAAAGTTGCTTCTGCCCCCCGGGTCCCTTCAAGAAGTCTTAAGTGCTGAAATTTTCTGAAACTTTTAACCTCATATTTCTTGAAACAGTTCCCAAAACTCAACCTTAACTAAATTGCATCCTCTTACCTTGCTGAAATTGACTTTCAAGTCAGGCCTGCCATCCTCACCATCTAAGTGACTTCTTCCAGGGGAAATCTAAGCTACTGCTGTTGGAACTACATGGGGAGCTTCCCAGGTTGCAAAGCCCATGAACACACATGGCCTTGTTCAGAAGGAAGCATGATAACAAGGTTGGTAAAGCAGGGGACAATCTGAAGTGCTGTTGAGGTTGAAGTGTTGGCGAGGATGTGGGGAAAAAAGCAGTCTTACATTGTTGGTGGGACTGCAAATTGGTGCAACCAATCTAAAAACGCAGTATGGAGATTCCTTGGAAAACTTGGAATGGAACCACCATTTGACCTAGCTATCCCACTCCTTGGTTTATACTAATAGGACTTAAAAACAGCATACTACACTGAGGCAGCCACATCAATGTTTATAGCAGCACAATTCACAATAGCTAAATTGTGGAACCAACATAGATGCCCTTCAATAGATGAATGGATAAAGAAACAGTGGTATATATACAGGATGGAAATATTACTCAGCAATAAAAGAGAATAAAATCATGGCATTTGCAGGCAAATGGATGGGATTGGAGAATATAATGCTAAGTGAAGTAAGCCAATCTCCCAAAACCAAAGACTGAGTGTTTTCTCTGATTTGTGGATGCTGATTCATAATGGGGGTGGAGGAAGCATGGAGGAATGGAGGAAATTTGCATAGGGCAAAGGGGAGGAAGGGGTAGGGAGGGGGCATGGGGGTAGGAAAGATGGTGGAATGAGATGGACATCATCACCCTAGGTACATGTATTAAGACATGAATTGTGTGACTCTACTTTGTGTACAACCAGAGAAATGAAAAATTGTGCTCCATTTGTGTACTATGAACTGAAATGCATTCTGCTGTCATGTATAACAAATCAGAACAAATTTAAAAAAAAGAGTGTGGAATGTAAAAAAAAACAAAAAAATGATTTAAGGCCTGAAGAAGAGCTAAAGGGCATAAAGTCTCTACCACGGCCACACACTGTGCTTGAGTGCTTCCTTTGTGCCTGGGCCTTCCACAGAGGAACCTTGGAAGCTTCCTCCAGGGAGAACAAGACTGGTTTCTAGTTAGAGGCAGAGCTGACAGTGAACTCACCTCCCTCTTATTCCAGCCCCATGTTCTCAAACACAAGGCCAAGCCCACTGGATGAAGAGAGGTTATGCCCAGGCTGTTCTGACGTCCACTGTGGTTGTACGGCTGTTGTCCATTTGTTAGTGCCCTTAATCATTTTCATAGCATAAAGAAACTGTCAGCCTTGGGATCATTAGAACGGGACATGAGGACCCCTTTGGCATGATGCCATCTAGAAATAACGCTGTACCAGTTTGCCTAACCTGGAAAGCTTCATGCCATCCTTGAATAGTATGAGAATTTCCCGCTGAACAGCTGTCGGCCAATTGAGAAGTAATTAGTCCTAGAGCATAAGTAGTAGCTGATCACAGAGGGCACTTCCTCCCACCAGCTGGGGCTCCAGATGCTGGCCCCGTATTTCAAACAACCACTTGGAGGATACGGCTCAATTCCGGCGTGTGAACATGCCCTGTCAGAATTGGCTGCCTCAGAAGTATAAAAGTGCTTGTGGGCAGGATTCCTGGGCCAACCTCAGTCTTCCACTTGCCTCTTGTGGTCACTGACATCTGAGAATCCCTGCATTATTTGGCTCTGGAGATTTGAGGAGACTTTGGACTCTAGGTTAATCTTTCTCGAGTCCTGTTTCTCAGTGGGTCCAGAAAGCTTATTCAACAGTTATCACACAAAGTTTTAGCAGGGCATAAATGAAATCAGGTAAGCATTCTTTCAGGGGTCTGGAAAATCAAATAAAAGCCTTGGAAGAAATTTGGATGGTGTTCTTAAAGAGGAAGCAGTCAGCCTGTGGCCTTTGACGCAGTGACTGAGGAAAGGGCCCAGGCAGCCTTACTTCAGTGTCATTAATTGCTTTCCTTATAGTCCTCATAGTTGACTCAACAGAAGCCACAGACATGAGGAATGTTGGACCTGTCTGCAGATGGGTGTGGCCTGTGTGGTGTTGAAAACAATTTTTGAATCACACAACACATTTAAAAATCAGGAAATCATGAGTATTTACATAAAAATCAGAATCCCCGAAGTCTGTTTTTCTCTCTTCTCTATTTTATATTCTTTGTCAAAAAGAAACTCTGCTCAATATGTTCACTAAACTCATCGAAACAGTTCAATAGCAAAACCAATGAGTTTTAAATTGTCTTATTTTATCTTTAAACAATTTTTAATTTTTAATTGACATAGTAATCATCCATATTTACAGGGCACATTGTTTTAATACATTATTTCAATACATGTATACAATGTCCAGTGATCAGTTCAGGGTAATTGGCATATCTGTCACCTCCAATATTTATCATTTCTTTTATTGGAAGTATTCAAGATCCTCTCCACTAGCTATTGTGAAATATTCAATTAATTATTGTCCTTGCTAGTTATCCTTTTTCATATGACATTAAAGTTACTCCTGCGTCCCTGCACCCATTAACTATTCTTTTTCCATTCATCCCTCTTCTACACCCTTCTCAGGATCTGGTAATGATTATTCTGTTCTGTACTTACTTTGAGATCAACCTTTTAGCTTCCACATGAGAATGAGAACATGAAATATGTGACTTTCTGTGCTTTATTTCACTTAATATCCTCCAAGTTCTAAGTTGCTACAAATAATAGGATTTCATCCTTGTATGGCTAATATTCCATTGTGTATTTATAACACTTTTTCTCTATCCATTTGTTTCTCAAGGGACATCTAGGCTGATTCCACATACCGTGAATAGTGTGCTACAATAAAACATGGCAGTGCAGATGTCTCTTCAACCCTGATTTCATTTCCTTTGGACATATGCCCATTGGTGGGATATTTGGGTCATAGGGTAGATCTATTTTAGATTTTTGAGGATCTTCCTTACTATTTTCCACAATGGTTGTACTAATTTCTGTTCTCACCCATAGAGAATTCTTTTTTTTTTTCTCCTCTGTATCCTCACCTAGCATCTCTTGATAAACTCTATAATGTGGTAGTGTGTGATCTCCTTTTTTGAACCAGCAGTTGAAATTTTAGCAGATGCTGGTGTTTGCTCTTCACCCTTCTATCCAGTTCACCCTTTCCTGTTGTACACCTGGCCACTTATTTCCATTACCTTCTCAGTCTGTCTGCACATTTGACTTATAAACTGAAGCACAACTGAAAAGGCAGGAGGAGGAATACAAGATGGGAGCATCTTCTTGAAATAACCTTCGTATTCCCAATAGCCAAGACTTTGAATTGACCTAAATGTCCATCAACACTTAGATGGATGAAGAAAATATGGTGTGTGTATACACAATGGACTAATATTTAGCCATAAAGAAGGATGAAATTGTCATTTGTGGCAGCATAAATGAAGCTATAAGACATTAAGTGAAATAAGCCAGGTGCAGAAAGACAAATTACCCATGATTCCACTTGTATATGGAATCTAAAGAAGCTGATCTTACAGGAGACAGTAGAATAGTAGTTACCAGAGACTAAGAGTGGGGGTTGGAAAGTAATTAATTAAATTATAGGTAAATGGGAAGAATACACTGGATTTCTATTGCCCAGCAGAATGACTATACAATACTGTTATATTGTATTGAATATTTCAAAATGGCTAGGGAGACAAGGATTTTCAATGTTTTTACCACAAAGTGTCAAATGTATGTGAAGATGTATTAAAAACTCTGACTTGATAATTATTCAGTGTGTATATGTGTATATTTATATACACATATATGTATGCATACAAAAACTCATAATAGCACTGTATCCATAAATAGGAA
Organism: Marmota flaviventris; assembly: GCF_047511675.1. Lineage (NCBI taxonomy): Eukaryota > Metazoa > Chordata > Mammalia > Rodentia > Sciuridae > Marmota > Marmota flaviventris. The sequence goes on along the minus strand of NC_092512.1, from coordinate 22,473,962 downwards.
GCACTATGTGTTAACTAATAACAAAAAACCCTTCCTGACCTCCCACCGATTTAGAATTCCCTTTGCCAACTTGTCATTTGACTATAAAGTTAAGAATGCTTAGAGTGTGAAGGCAGGACTGAGACAGGAAAAGGAAGGCAAAAGTGGCTCCTTTTTTTTCAAAGAAGTGCCACAAATGCAGTGGCACCCAGCTCTATTTGGGAGACTGCTCAGGATTGCTTCTTGTCCTTAGAGAACACGGAAGCTTCCCCATATATGACACCTAGATTCCAGATTTTAGAAAAGATGAGTTGTAACAAATATCCTTATAGGATTTAGATACTACTTGTTTAGATATTGTGACTATAATGAAAAAAGAAGCAAGCTAAGGGATGCAGCTACCAATTCCCCAGCACCTACCTTTTTAGAGCCCACTCACTCCATCCTGTTGTTTTCATACAGATTTAATACAATTCTCCCACAATGTTGGTCTTGCTATTCAATTTTATGGATAGAAAACAGGGGTGAAGAGAAGAGGTCTGATTAGGACACACCAGAGATGTAATAAAAGTGAGTTTTAACACAAAGTGTGCCTGCTATAACATCAGTGACCTTTTTTTAACAGAAGATCTAATTTGATATCCTATTTAAAAAAAAAAAACATGATTTCAAGAAGCACATTATAAGGATGATATATATGTATATATAAAATAAAATACATATATAAAATGCCACCATTGTATTTAACTAATATATCATTGAACAGGGTGTTTTCCAGTGGTACAGATGTTCTACCTGCCTTTGGGCTAGGATCTTCTCACAGGTAGCTACTGAGGGACCCCTTCTAAGAATTTGTGACAATTTTCCATTTACTTTGCACTATTAACTTTTAAAAGATGTTTTCCAATCAGAAACTCTTTCCTAAGATGGTGTGAAAGTATTGACAATTACCTCTTAAGCCATTTATTATTTATATGAGGGAGCTCTAAGAACATTTAATCAGAAAACCTGACTCCAGTGTGGAATGAAGTGTTGACCAGCAGAATTTTCCTTGAGGAATTTACACTTCATCTGTAATCTAAAAGGTAAGTAGGACTTGGCTGAGTAGGAGGTGAGCAAAGGGCTCTACGAACAGGGAACATACTTGTCCTGAAAGGGAGATACTCTCTAGAGGGAGATGATTCCTTAGGCTTCTTTTGGCATTTCATTGAGATTCCCCAGTATCCATAAATTTAATCTCTTCTCTATTTATCATCCCACTCTAAGTTCCTATTTTGAAAACCCCACTTTTCCATTATGAATCTCTCGCTTTAAACATCCATACAATAGCCACCATTTAAGTGCCCGCTTTTTTAGGCATTTAACATGCACCCTTCATTTCGCACAGTCTTCACAGGGCTCAGCAAAACGGGGAAAACTGAGACCCACGGCCACATTAATGGTAAGAGTGAAGCTTCAAATGCTGGTCCATTTAACTACAAATACTAGACATCTTTCCAGTTGACCTGTCCTTGTCAAATTCAGGTAATGGTGGCATTATGCCAGGGATTTTTCTTCATCACATAGTATACGTAATTTATTAGTATCAACGTTACGCAAAGGTTGTGGCAGGAGAACTGTGATCTTTATAATTCCTTCCCTCCATTTAACCATTGTGGTTATAAGGCAAACAATAAACCACAGGGACATTTCACAGGGTGTGGGGCCCAGACATAAGTATCTTTTGAAGCTCCCTGGGTTGGCTGCATAGGCAACAATGCTGAGAATCCATTGGGACCTGATCTGGCTTGTAATATCTCTCACTGCATCTCCTATTACCATTGCCTTGACCAGTCACACTGGTTTTGCTTTATCAACCAGCTGAGCATACCTTTCCTCTAGCAGGCCAGGCCCCTCTGAAACATCTGGGCCCTATATACATCCATTTGTCTAACCATTCTTTTTTTTTATTTTTAAAAATTTATGACAGCAGAATGCATTACAATTCATATTACATATTACACATATAGGGCACAAATTTTTCGTATCTCTGGTTGTATACAAAGTATATTCACACCAATTGGTGTCTTCATATATGTACTTTGGATAATGATGTCCATCACATTCCACAATCATTTCTAACCCCATGCCTCCTCCCTTCCCCTCTGCCCTATCTATTCCTCCCATGCTCCCCCCTCCTACCCCACTATGAATCAGCCTTTCTGTATCAGAGAAAACATTCTGCATTTGTTTTATTGGGATTGGCTAATAGTATTCTCTAACTCCATCCATTTACCTGCAAATGCCATGTTTTTATTCTTTTATTGCTGAGTAATATTCTATTGTGTATATATGTCACTTTTTTTAATCCATTCATCTACTGAAGGGCATCTACATTGGTTCCACAGCTATTGTGAATTGTGCTGCTATAAACATAGATGTGGCTGTGTCCCTGTAGTATGCTGTTTTTAATTCCTCTGGGTGTAGACCAAGGAGAGGGATAACTGGGTCAAATGGTGGTTCCATTGCCACTTCTCAGAAGGTGATATACAATCAATCAACAAATATCTGAAAAAATGCTCATCATCACTAGCAATTAGAGAAACACAAATCAAAAAAACTCTTTTTAAGATTTCATCTCACTCGAGTCAGAACGGCAGCTATTATGAAGACAATAAATGTTGGCAAGGATGTGGGGAAAAAGGTACACTCATACATTGCTAGTGGGACTGCAAATTGGTGCAGCCAATATGGAAAGAGATATGGAGATTCCTTGTCTAACCATTCTTCAAGTCTTTGCTTAGAACCTCACCTTTGCTAAGTAGCCTTCCCTGATCATCCTAGTAATACTGAACACTATTCTAATATTCTAGATTTCTGACTTAAGTTGTTATTTATCTCCATGCCAGGATGTAAACTCTTTGAAGGCAGAGAACCTTGTGTATTTATGGATTCTAAATACCCGGCAGATTTAGAATTGCCATAAGATTGTATACACTTTTAATGCCATAGGAGAGCTGTGTGGTCTGATATAGTAGCCAGTAGTCAATCATGTGTAGCTACTGACCTTTCAAAACCCACTTAATTTGCATGAGAAATTATTCTAGATAAGATGAACAATATGGCATTTGGTCATGTTAACTTTTTTAGACAATGTTTTCCTGGGAAACCAAATGAACTAAATAACTGAATACTCCAATTTACAGCTTATGACACAACTTTTATTAGAAAAGTTATACATAACATAGCATCAACTATTTTCAAGAACAATATTAAACCCGATAAGCAACAAAAACCAGACTAACAAAATGTGTAACAAGAAACTAATGACCTTTCTATAATCAAACATTCAATTATCTACAATGTCTTTTTACAGAGGGGGAAAAATCCATGGTTTACAGGCACATTATATTGAAAATAAAACGGCAATAGCAATTTTATACAATTACCATTCTCAAGAAACTGAATCATTAAAACAGTAATTACGAGTTTACAAATTTAAAACATTTCACATAATTTTAAATTACTGGGTATACACTGAAGTCTGAGTTTTGAAAGTGAGTCTTTTTTTCCCACAAAAGTGCCAACACTTAAACTAGAACTTTCAGTGTAATTTTTCCCTAAAAAGTTAAGACAAGTTTTGATAATCATAATAGTCACATAATTTCTGGTACTATCTGGTCTGTTAATATTAAAGCCTTTATTTGAATGCTTTTCTTCATTTAAATTATAGGAAACCGGATATAGGATTTCAGTTGCAAAGCTATTAAAAGTTCCAACACAGGAGTGTGCAGCATTGGAAAAAGAGATCAGTACTAACATTTATAATAAATATCAGAGAAGCCATTAGTTTTTACAGCATTGTCTGCTTAAAGGTTAAGTCAATCTGGTGTATAATTTCCCATCAGTCTGCCCTTTTGGTAGGGAGGGGAATTTCTATTTTCATGATCTGAACACTCAAATATATCCAACCACATTTTAAAACTCTGATTTATAGCTCCTGGAAGTCACAAATGTTTTTAATAGTCATTCCATTTTAATAAGTCTATTTCTGTTCATTTTGGAGCTGCACTAAAACAACAGAACTCAGGACAGCAAAGTTCTTCATAAAGACTCAGATGGAATGATTTACAAAGTAGACTGCTTTAAACCAAGCCAATCCTCTTGTTGTAGCTGACGGGGATCAGTCACAACACAAATTCACATACATTTGCTCATTATGGAATTATGCTTTCAAGAAGATGATCTCTGATGCAGGTACCACTGCTAAGTACAGTGTTTAACCAGATTGCCAGTTTTACTGATGAGAAGACATTTTCTTTCCTGTCAGAGACATTATACCATAGTTCTTAATTAAACTGTCAGGCATTTTCCTAGACAGGTTTTCCTTTTCAACAGTGATGGAGAACTAAGATAAAAATATGACTTGTCGACAGTTATTCAACATTATTACATGCACCAATATTGCACACATCTGTCCTGAACTGTTAAAATAATCTTCTGGGTCCTTGGGGGTGCTCTTTTCTCCATCAGAACACAAATACAACCCATATAAGCAGTTTCCCTTAAAGATGAAATGGACATATTTAAAATACTGGGGAAAAAAATGAAGAAAAAAAAGGTAGAGATTTTGGATAGACAAGAACCTAAAATTTTTCTTAAAGGGTTTTTTTGTGTGCCCTACACATGGGGGCAATTTGTATGTACTAGTGAATGAACACTAGCTATAATGCTTCTAGCTCTTCAAATAATATGGAACCTTGGTCCAGGTGTTGCAATGATGTCACTGTATGGTTCTTCCTGTGTCAGCTCAATAGCTTGCTGCTTTTTGAGAACCAAGAAGCTGTAGAACTTTGCTGCAGCCTGTTTTCTGTTTGTGTTTCGACATAATTCAAGCAAACTGATGGATTCAGCTCCAGTTTTGGCAAGAGCTCGCTGAAATAAAACAACAAAAGTGAATTGAAGTAACACACACTATATAGTAGTCATTTAAAAAGGATGCCAGTTTTGGTACTGGAAAAAGTGTTGTTCTTTTGGGGGCTAGGGTTGGAAAGGTATGTGAGTGATTCTCATGTTAAGCTGGAAAGTAAAGGGCGAAAACATATAGTACTGTTAAACTCAAAAGCCCAAGGAACAAAGTTGGCCCAGTATATATTATTAAAATAATGTTTTTATTTCGACATCTAACATGGTAATAACAGTAAAATCTAGTACTTAAAAAGTGAGAAAATAGTTTTAAATGTCGGCCTTTAAAAAAAAAATCTATTCTAGGAAATTATAAGCAACACACATGGTATTTCATAGATGCTCAAAACGTCTTATCTGTACCTGGTACATTTAAGTCCCAATGGCAATTGACATTGTGACATCTGATGCCACAAAATGGGAAAATATTCTTCTGAATACTTTCCAGGCTTACTCTTGGCCCAACAATTTGTTTTTAACGAAAATATTTTAAATAATGAGGTTCTCAAAAAAGGTTCACAAAGCTAAGTTTTCTGGTTATAACATGAAACTTTATTTTTGAAGGAACAATGCTAAAAGTATTTGATACAGAATTTTCTTCTAAAATGACATTGGCATACCTGAAGACCATGAAGCATCTGCTGAGTCCTTTTGTTCCATCTCCTTTCTTCTTGATCCTGATCACCCCCTGAAGCATCTTCATCCTGAATGAAAATAACCACCCAAAAAGCTAACAACACTGCTCTGCTGAAAAAGGAATTATTTCCATAGCTCCTGGATGATCTTAAGTTAACTTGGGCCATGTAATCTAACAGAAAACTCTACTAGATGCTAAAAAAAAAAAAAAAAAAAAAATCACTTGGCACTAGTATCAACTTTGAAGTTTGTCTACTTAAGTTACAAAAGAAAGCCTTCTGTATGTGCAGGCAAACATTTAGCTGAATATAAGGTTTTATATTGCTCATGAGGATGTGGTGTACCACAGTGTGGTCCATAGACTGCTGCAGGTCATCGGTTTTTGGTTATTGGTACTCCTGTCAAGGAACTTTGGTAATGATATAAATCAACTATGCCATTAACTAGGACATTTATTTCAAGTAAATGTGTGAAATGTGTGTGTGTATTTGGTAGCATAATTCTAGGTGATTTATATTCTGGCATTTTACCATCATACTATCATGGACCAATACCAAAGGACCTGCAGACTGCTGAGTAATTAGTACTGATCTATATGGTGTATTAAAAAATGATCTATAATCCTTATTATGTTTTACTTTAAGACTGATGTCTAGCCAGGCGTGGTGGTATACAACTGTAATCTTAGCAACTTGGAGGCTGAGGTAGAAGGATTGCAAGTTCAAGCCCAGCCTCAGCAACTCAGCAAGACCCTGTCTCAAAAAAAAAAAAAAAAAAAAATTGCAAAGGGATGGGGATGTAGCTTTAGTGGTTGAACACCCTTGGGTTCAGTCTTCAATTAAAAAAAATTCTGCTGCCTAAACAACTTCTTGAATTCTTTGAATTCTAAAGTTGGTGTGAATGTGGGGAAGCAGTTGTGATATTCTCTGGGTACTTTAGCACATAGGCTGGAGTAGCTATGAAACTAAATTTTGGCTTTAAAATAATGTATTTATATTAAAGATAAGCATAACTGCTATGACTGACATAATGATAAATTATAAATATAAATAAATACCAGTAAAGCCATATTCAATCCATAAACCATTTGTCTTGGAAGAAATTTTTTGAATAGTTTCAATGCTACCTGAAAAACGTCTTAAACTTAACATTTAAGGAAATTAAATTCTAAAGTACCTGTTTTTTAAAACATAAAAGTTCCCTAAAATCTTTATTCAGACTACTTTAGCTGAGTCATTTCCTGCCCTGATCTATTTAAAATAAAATAAAACCACAGCCAAATGGAAGATGTTTGGTTATTTAATTTCTAGGCCACAGACAGAGAAGAGGTTATACCAGAGGCAGATGATAACAGAAGAAAGAATTGACCACTGATCACAAGAAAATGAAAAGCAACTGACAAGCAATTTAGAAGTCAAGCAAGAAGTCAGTGTAGGGACAGTCCATGTCCTTCAAAAGCCCATGAGGGAGCCCATGAATTATAGCACATCAGAACATTTGATATACCTAATGATAAATCTATGCCACTAAGAATTTGTTAGTTGAATTCTGACTCTATTTTTCATCACTTTGATGCCCACTATATGAATTGAAGACAAAATATACAAGAAGGTGAAGACTTTTGCTAAATCTGGAATGAATGGGAATTTATACACCAGATATCTCTTTTATAATTTTCTTACCTCTTCCTCTTCATCATCCTCTTTCTCCTTCTCTTTCTCCTTTTCTTTTTCTGGCAGAAGTTCTAACTCTGGTATTAGCTGACAAATATTTGGAGGTTCTTCTGGGGGCAGCTCTACAGGTGGTATTTCCATCTGTTCTACCTGCTGTGGCTTAAAGCAATAAAAATTAAGGCATTTTAAGATACACATTTTAAGAATAGCATTTTAAAACATGCAAATATAGTTAAGGTTTTCCAGATGGAAAGATTATATCTCCCCACTTTCCTACTATCAAAAATTGATCTGCTTTTTTAAAATTACAAAGTGACAACATTAAATTAGCTTTAAAAAGAAATTAGCCATTACCCTAAAATGCAAGTGTTTGTTTTTTGTACTTTTTAGGAGTCATGGTTAAAAAGTCTATATGAGAAATTTAAAGCTAAGAAAAAATCATAGGCGTTAAAAATAAAATAAAGCAAAACCCATTTTCCAAAAAACCACATATGGACTCCATGGCAAAATAAAAAGTTAATTATCCCAGTACTATCAAAGGTTACTGCATGAAATCCTTAATGGTAGCAGACAGCAATAAGGAGACCTTTTCTGGGTCTGTTTCCTGTATTTCCTTCCTTTTAGGCTTACTATAAAAGCTGAGAAACATTAAAAACAAAGTCTTTAAGAAACCAAAGAACTATCAGAAGGACAGTGATACTAGAGTCACATACCCACTACTGAGCTCATTCTGAGCTCCCATTCTGAGCTCATAAAACTGGCAGTTTCTACTACCAATACCTCTTAATGGAGGCTGAACTAGGAATCCAAGGTTACCAAAAAAGGACCCCTTTACTCAATTTATCCTATAACTTGAGAAGCCTAAATCAGACCCCTCTATACTTTGTTTTCCTGTCCTAACTGAACTTAATGGTAGCTAAGTATGAATGAAGTTGCCAGTTGCTTTAATTTTTTTGGAAAACTATATGCTGATAACTTAATAAGACACCTTAAAACTGCCCAGTATTGGGAGACTGCCAGGAAATGTTTGCTGAAGAATAAACCAGAATCAAAGTTCAGAGTCAAGGATTCCACACTGGCCAAGGTTTTGCTCACTTTGGACCTCTTTGAAGTAAGACTATTCAAAAGGAGTCAGGCAGATTCTGTAGACTCCCAGAACATCTTCTCCCACTTAAGGCAGACTACATTCATATCTTCAGCTCCCATCCCTTTCCATTTTCTGTCTAACCCAAGATAATTCAAAAGGACTCCTTAAATACCACTTGCTATGGACTATAAACATCTTCTAATGATGTGCTTACTTACAGGTATCACAGGCTCTGGATCAACTTGTCCAGCTTTTCGCTTAACCCCCTGAGGTGGTGGTGGGGGCATGGCCGACTCATCCAGGTTTGTTCTGCTGGCCTCCATCACTGACTCTTGGAGGCGGCTGGGCTCCTCCAAAATAGGCTCATCTGCAATTAATCATATGAAAAGACTTAAGCCATACGGTTCTGAATAGCATTTTGAGTAATTTACTTTCAAAATTGGTACACTTAGGCACAGGCATAGTTACTCTCAAATTAAGATAGCAGAGGTAAACTTTTCTCTGCTTAAGACTACTTAGTTTATAACATATATGTAAGGGGGGAAAAGGTCTTAAAAATCCAAATCTCAGTCCTGAGGACAATCCTTTAGCAGACAATCAAGCCAATTCAGACAAGTCATAACCCTTACACCTTTCTGAACCCAAAGCTTCATATCTAATAAGGTAAATGAGATCCAATGCACTTCCTGTTCAAAAAATAAAGGTAAATTCTGGCATTTAAATTTCTGAGAACTATCCCAAAAGAACAGACCAATAACATCTCGCTGTTGATGCTGCTGTTGCTGGTCCTCTCTAGGAACCTCTGGATTTTCAAATTCTTTGAGGAACTCATCCAAATTATCTGCCTCTCCTCCTTTTCTCCTTTTTCTAAGATCTTCTGGTACAAGTGGTGTAAGACAGCGTGTAAAGAGCTATAAAAGAAAGAAAAAGTAAATATAAAATAAATCACACCAATGAAAACAGACTGACATTTCTAATATTCATTAATGCTTTAATAGTTGTAATCAGTATGCCATACCACTTTTTTTTTTACCTAGCATTATATTTACACTCTAGTCTACCTTAAAATGACTCCAACGTCAGTTCTCAAATTGTCAACTAAAGCATTCTTCAGAAAAACTAAAAGTAATTTATCCGCTCCCACCCCTTGAGGTTTTAAATTTAAATATTTGTCTATAGTTTATTTTCACATTCATGAAGTGAAAATTCAATCCAACTTTTACCATAATAGTTTTCCATTATGCTTTTCACTTAACATATAGAATAATCTTAACTATCATTTAACTATTTTTAATGGTTATAATATTCCTGTGTTTGTGTGAGAGAGGATGTTTCTACCTGAAGAATACTATTTCATATTTACTGTATTAATATTTTAGGTGACGAACACCTGTAATCCCAGCGGATTGGGTGGCTGAGGCAGGAGAATTCCAAGTTCAAAGCCAGCCTCAGCAACTTAGCAAGGCCCTAAGTAACTCAGTGAGAACCTGTCTCTAAATAAAATATAAATAAGAGCTGGGGATGTGGGTTCAGTGATTACCCCTGGGGTTCAGTTCCTGGTACCAAAAAAGGTTTTACCATAAATTTCCTACACTGGAGTATTTTATAGACTCAATCCCAGTGACTTGGGAAACTGAGGCAGTAGGATCACAAGTTCAAGGTCAGTCTCAGAAACTTGGTAAGAACAGCAAACTAGCAAGACCATGTCTCAAAAAGGACTATGGATATAGCTCAGTGGTAAAGCACCTCTGGGTTCAAGGCCCAGAATCATTAAAAAACAAAAACTTTATTTTGGAAAGAGCTTGAAATCAGCAGAGGCAGAGAATATTATATTGGTTAGGAAAAAAAAAATTCTCTTAAAGTGAAAACTTTCTACTGTAGCAAAAATTAGAACTATCTCATGGTTTACTCAGAAAATAAAGAATGCAGACTTAGGCACAATACAAATTAAGGCATTATAACTAACAGTTTCTTTTAGGAAGCTGAAAAGAGAACTATTATTAAAAATGTCAGTGGCTTTTTCATATCAGAAACATTCTATATCTATCTTTTAGAAATGCTGGTGTCACTCATCACTATTTCAGATGAGGTCATGGTCAGTATATTGTGATTTATGGATGAAAATCAAGAAAGATGCCATGTTGTTGAAAAATATTTGATCAAAAATGATTCAGAGGTTTAAAACATTTTTTAAAAAAATATTTATCTTTTAGTTTTAGGTGGACACAATATCTTTATTTTATTTTTATGTGGTGCTGAGAATCAAATTCAAACCCAGTGCCTCACGCATGCTAGGCAAGCACGCTACCACTTGAGCCACATCCCCAGCTCTAAAATATTTTCTCCCTAAAAAAAAAAAAAAAAAAAAAAACCCAGCAGAAAATATATATAAATAAAAAATTCCATATTACCTTCAGTAGTCTGTTATTCCATAAAGGCTGAGCAGGTAAAGAGAAAAGTTTTTCCACTCCTCCTGTTTCTTTCCACATCATCAATTTCTTGGTAGGTGGTGCCAGATCCAAAGTAGTAACAATATCAGAATAATCACTAAGTTGGGCTCTAATTGTCTTGCTATCCAACTCTTTGACACTGTCAACAATTAGCTTCCTCTTCCTCTTGGCTTTTGTTTCTTTGACTAGAATAAAATATAGTCATTTTCTTCAGAGGCAAGGATAGAATACACCGCAACTAGACTTGGCATGACTATATCCTTCTTTTCTATGCACAGGGCCCTAGTAGGAAAATTAAGCCTCATGAAGGCAAAAGTTTTAACTAAGATTCTCTAAGCACTATTTAGAACAAAGGATGGCATATACTAGGTGTTCAATAAAATCCTGCTGAATGAAAATAATATGCACTGAGTTTTAGCATAAACAGTAAAATAATGCAAGGGATAATACACTTTAACCCATATAGCTTTATGCTAAAACACTGAATGTATTACACTGGATTCAAAGTTGGGCTCAAGTCTTAGGTTCTGAAATTTCTTAGTTTCTGAACCTGGAAAAATGATTAACTTCAGCTTGCTTAAGTTGTCTTCTTTTTTAAAAAATCTGAAATAAGGCCAACCATTTACAGAAGTTGTAAAATAGCATTGCACAAATGGTTATAAATATTATTTTTATTGGAAAAGTTCTAATTTATATATATGGCAGTTGTATAAGCTGCTTGATAAAGTGAACCAAGTCCAAGCCAAGTGACATGGACCTGAAACTCCATCTTAAATAAATATTTTTTCTGTGTGTTTATTTCTTACAACTATGCAAAACAGGCAAAATTATCTACACTTAAGAAGCTCGTGGGATTAAATTTCTCAAGATTTTACCCTGGCCAGATGTTATACTGCATAACTTTTTATATACAGAACATTTATGAGGTTCAAATAAAAAAAAATGTAAATATAAGTGATAGTCTGTTACCTGTCCTTCAGGTACTGAATTCCCCTTCTTAAAAGTAAAAGTTCAAGATCTTATAATTATCCATGTTTCCCTAATTAGCATTAGAATCCCATGAAAATAAAGACTTTTCACCTTTATAGCTTAGTTCTTAAATAGAACTAAGTGAAATGTCCTAAAAGATCTGGAAATGATTTCAAGTATACTTGCCCTACCATCTCCATAAGTCATCAATAAGTTTCACATCCGAACTATGCATCTTAAATTGCCTCTGTTACTCAGGAGCGGTTCTCCAAGAAAATATTGTTGCCCAATGTTTCTCAATGAGCACTAAATTCAGAAAACTCTGATTTTACAGAGTAGCTGTTATTTTCACTATTTTTTAAAAGAGTACTTTCAGGTTGTTCTAGATCGTAGCCCAAATGTACATAATCTAGAACTTTGGAAGATAAATCGTCAATCTTGTACTTTATTGCAAAATGTCCTGCAATGTTTTCTAATTGTTACACACAATTAGAAAGCTAATATCTTGGGAATTCTATGACACCAAAATATACACAATAGAAGAAAGCTTGATCTATATTTTTATACTTCCAGTAACCTGTATAGGTAATTCTACAAAATTCTACTCAAACTATAATTGGATAGAATAAAGACTGTGATACTGACTATGCCAAAGAAGAAAGAAGCTTAGTTATCTTCAACACAGGGAGCAGATGATCAGCAGGCAGACAAGAGCCAGAAATAAGATCTTACACATTCTACATGACCGTAAATATCTGAAGGTTTGCTCACCAGTTATATCAATGGGTTCCAAAGCAAATGCTTCTTCCTCATTTGGAACAAGTGTTGTCTGATCAGTCATAGTTGGCATTGGTTCAACAGGATCCACTGAATCAGGACTGTCAGGCCCACCCACTACAAAAACAAATATGCTTACAATAGGCTTGGGTATAATAATATATATCCCTACAAACAGAAAAAGAAATGTCTCTTTGAAACTAAAAGAAACCCCACTAGTACTAAAATACTTTTTCATTTATGAGGCAGTTCCTCCAGAGCTGAACTGCAGTGGACAAGAAAGGGGAGGGACACAGGGTTAAACACATGAAAATTAGAACTAGTCATCAACCATAAGTACTATATTCAAAGACATTTATGGTTCACTGAAAACTAAACCTTTTGGTGTGGTCTATGTTAAATTATCTTTTGGATGTCATATAATCACCCCAAGAATCACTGCTGAACATGAAATGCTTACTTGATACATTATCGTCTTCATCCATATCATCGTGTGCAGGCTGCTCTGGCAACATCACCCCTGCCTCAGAGAGGGCGGGGGGATCATCAAAGATACCGCCATCATTATTACTAATAAGTTTGTCATCTGAAATAGGGAATGTAATTTAGCTAAAATTTGAAAAGGAAATGCTACAAGAATAGTCAATCACTGGAAAAAGAAAAATTATGTTAAAGTAGATGAAATTTGGGGTATTAAACCTGAAATACATTTATATGTGTTTCTCAAGGTTCTTTGTAAGCATATAAAATGTTCAGTATACCAAGAATTTGTCATTTATTTTTTAAATTAAGTATCTATTTCAAAATGTTCACTTAACATATATATCAATATAAATAGAGCAGTTTAAAGAAATAGCAAAATTTAGAATTTTTAGATAAACATCTTTTAAAATTGAGTTATTTTTAACATTTTAGGCTCACTGTACAGAACTTTTACTGAATCCATTGATCAAATTAACATATGTACCTAGCTGCTCAAGCAGAATTTTCAACTGCTTCAAAACATCAGTGAATACAGAAATTAGAATAGCCAACTTTCAGTGACCTACCTAATATTCCACCATCATTTCCTTCTCCAAAATTATCATCTTTATATTGGTCTTCATATTCTAAATGGTTAATTTTCTCATTCAGATTGCTGGTGCTCTGTTCAGGTTCTAGGAGTAGGTTAGAAGCACTCGTGCTTACTAACATGTCATCATCCTCAAATGCACTGCCTTCTCTCATTATCTCACGATCATCCATTCCAAAGTCACCTAAACAAATTTTGGTAAAGCATTAAATGAGAAAGGTTGGAAACACCACTGTTAAAAAGACAACAACTGATTTATTAGAATTATGTTACACTTGCTTACTGAAATCTTTGAATATTAAAACATAATTTTTCTTTTTTTAAAAACTAACCCTAGGGGACATGACTAGAACAAAATCAGACTTACATCCAAATTTAGGTTACCCTAAATATGTCAGGTAAACCCAAATATATATTATATGTTAGGGTTCGTTAACATTCAGACTTAAACTTTACAATGCTTTTTCATCAATAAAATGTGGCTTGTTATCAGTTTTGAATACCTAAGTTTTGGACAGTGGTTACAAATACAATTAATTGTTCCAAAATGATTATTTTAAAAGTGAGCATTAGTTCAACACTGGATCTTTTCACACAAATCAAAACATAGCTTCTTTTGTGTATGAGGAGCAGGAGCAGGCAAAGAGTGACTCTATAATAAACTGATGTGTTAATGGAATGAAGCTTAATATGCCAACAGGAAGGCAAATTCTTTTCTTGATGAAAATGAATTAGATGAAACTTCAAGTCTTTGTCAGCATGAATGTAATATTAAGTACATTTTTAAAATTGCTAGCAGTGTCACAACATAATTATAATATTATAACTAATAGCAATTTTTTTCTTTTACCAAAATCATTTTCTTGTAGTATACTGATGTTCCCAACTTCCTCTCTCATGGTTATCTCTTCCACTCTACTCTGGTTCAGGCTGAACTGCTGGGCTACATCAATGTCACTTTAAAAGAAGTTCAAATACATGTTAGATTCAAGTCTCATAATAATGTATTTATAAGGGAAATATATACCCCAATTCTCCCTATAAATACAAACTATCTAGTTTTAGAAGTCTGATATTTAAAACTCAGCATTATTTCAAAATAATTCATGCATGACGAGATCTAAGCTGTATTTAAAGATTTTAAATCACTGATGACCAGCAAGCAAAATATGCTGAAATCACTATCTAAGGCAATCTAAGGCAATTTGCATATACTCTTAGATGAAAAAATTAGAAATGATGGGCTACATAGGATGGGTTTTCATCAGGGCCCCACAACTTATTACTACCTGTGAGAACTCTGAAGTTCTTTGGCTTTTCTGAGACTCAATTTCTCTATCAAAAAATAACCACCTCATGTAGTTTAAAAATATAAAAAGTATGTAATGTTCACCAATCTGAGATACTTCTGGCCAAATCTAGATCATAAACAATTTACACAAATGACTGTTTGCTTAGTAAATAAACAGGATGCAAACATAAAAGGGATGCAAGATTCCTTAGAATCTTAACACTTGTGGGACATATTAACCAAATGCGGTCTGTAGACTTTGTGTAATCTCAAACTGAAAAGAAAAATAAACAAACACACCCAAAGAGGAGAAGGATAAGAAAAAGTCTATGTGTCAACTGAGGACATTAAATTCTGACTGGATAGTTCATTTCGGAATTACTAGTGTTTATGAGGTGTGAAGTCACAGGTATGTTTTAAACATCCCTTATCTTTAAATCCAGAAAAATTGAAATATTAGCAATGAAGTTAGATTATCTTATTTAATTTAAAATAATCTAGTGGGAGTGGGAGGTGAACTTGAAAAATATAGATGAAAAAAATAAAACTGGCAAAATATTGATAAAGAAGCTATACATGAGGTATATAATAGTAATTTATTAGTTGTTCAAAAAATTGCACAAGATTTTTTTTTTTTTTAAATAAAGGTATAAGGAATGGGGGGAGGCCGAATAAGTGTTCAGCATAACAAACACACATACAAAATGAAAACAGATCAAAAAATGTACTCAAATTAGGAGTCACAGATCATTTCAAACACCAGATAAATCTGTTATAAAATAAGTGG
Source organism: Marmota flaviventris (assembly GCF_047511675.1). Taxonomy (NCBI): domain Eukaryota; kingdom Metazoa; phylum Chordata; class Mammalia; order Rodentia; family Sciuridae; genus Marmota; species Marmota flaviventris. The sequence goes on along the minus strand of NC_092512.1, from coordinate 22,458,297 downwards.
TATGGAGGGGTTTCTTGATTAGAAAACCAGTCACATACTCCACATCAAGGTAAAATAACTGCATTTTAAGGACCTGAGAAAAGGGAAACATTATACCACAGGCCTCTGCTATATATAACAGCCACCTCTATGTAACTTTCCCTGTTAAGAGCAATTTTCTTGCTCTTCATAGAAAATTATGTTTATTTAAAAAAAAAATGCGGATCTGAGAATAGTTTGGCCAAGAAGATGATCAGTAGGTGACTTTTATACCTCTGAAAAAACTGATATCATTATATAAAAGTACACCCCTGGACAACTGTTTAGTTTAAACAAGTTTTGGCCTTGTACAAGTACATCAGAATTCTCATGTCTTGGTTGTGTAAAAGTTCGTGTCCGTGAAATTCTTACAGAAGAAGCACTTTCTAGTTTATATATTTCATATGTATACACAATCCTAAATGAAGCATATTCATTTTATCTAGATGTTAACTCAATGCTGAAACATTCCAAGGAAAACTATGCATGTGGAAGCCAATAACATGCTTCTTTTATAAGCCAAGCTAACAATAAAAAAAAGAAAGAAAGAAAGAAAAAGAGGAGGTAGTACATACTCTAAGTCTGGCAGTGGTTGATCAAAGTCATGAAATTCTTCAGGTAAAGTAATGGCATTATAGGCTGCCTCCCGATTTTCTTCAGGCAGGTCAACAACACCTAGCAAAGAAATACTAAGTTTCAAGGCCTAGCTATATCACAGAGTGGATCAAAGAGAAGTGGAAATAATTTCCTGAGGTTATATTCCAAAAAGGTTGATAACATGCAAAGCAATTTGAAGAACAAGTAAGTTTTTATATTATCATGAACATAATACTATTACAAAAAAAGGTTAAAGCACCAATTATACATTAAGCTGATAGGCCTACAGAAATGATTACAAAAGAATACAATAAACGTTTAAAAGGAGTTTTGGTTCTTTTTGGGACAATAAGAATAAATAATTTTAGCTATGCTTAAAAATTTTCATGATAAAAAAATTCAAATAAAATGACAGGTATAAGCAGAGAAAAAAAAAAAAACAAAAGTTACCTACAATAAACACACATTACTTTAAAAGAAAAACAAAACTGCTGGGCACAGTGGCACACACTTGTAATCCCAGTGGCTTGGGAGGCTGAGGCAGGAGGATTGCAAGTTCAAAGCCAGCCTCAGCAATTTAGTGAGACCCTGTCTCAAAATTAAAAACAAGACAAAAAAACAAAACAACAACATGCGGGTGTTGGGGGGTGCTGGGGATGTGTGGTTCAGTGGTTAGACATCCCTGGGTTCAAGCCCAGCACCAAAAACAAACAAACAAACGAAAGACAAAACTAAAAAACATGTTGTTTCAACAAAATGCACACAGTGGCCACATGTGAGAAACTCAAGCATCACAGAATTTGCTTAAATACTTTAAATAAAATCTGAAATCTCAAACATTTATTGTTAATGTAGTAAAATGATATACTAGAATATAACCCCAGTAGAAACTATTGTATAAATCACCTGTTTTTTACATTTGGATTATTTCAAATAGAATAAAAATTTCATCAATGCTCAAAAAGTTACAGAATTATTTATTCACAGAAATACCATGGTAATTATGTATTAAGATTATTTGGGAAAAATTTAAAATCTTAAAATTATCTTTTCTCAGTTATCTTTAAGAAGCAAATCATCACATAATAATTAATTTTCAAAATTTCAACCTCTGATGACAGTTTTATGTATACTGTTGAAAAAAAGGATAAAAGAATTACTCTACAGACAAGACAGATGAAGTAAAATAAGTTTCCTTTGAAGCAGTGCCTCCCCAAACCTTGTGCTATCTTTGAAAGGTTCTTGTATTGCAATAAAAATAAAACATGCTGACCTAGAATGTTTAGCAGTTTTCTGCACAAAACATGGTAAATTCCAAAGTTTAAAAAAAAGCAATAATACCTGGCCGAAAAGCCATCTTTATCTTAATGAATGCTTCATTACAGTCTGCAAGCAGATATTTGGCTTTCCTGTGATAGATTCGAACTACTCCCAGCAAGAGATGTCCTGATGTTCGCAGTGCCATCTTCACCTTCAAATGAAACATTAATATTAATCTAATTTATAGTTAATTCTATAGTTTTAGAGATAACAATGCTTTGAAGTTTGTACTTTGTTATGTACAGGGAATTTTTACTTTCTCTTTATACCTTTTATCATTTAAAGTTGCCTCAAAATCTCCTGATTTTATTTTTTACTGTCTTGACCTATAAATTTCTTTAATGTACCCCAAAGTTAGATTAGACAGATGAATAGTAGTAATTTATAATTTAACATAGACATGAAGATAGTTATGAAACAGGAACCATATCATTCCACAGACTATGTCATTAGCACAGTTTTGGCAATTACGAATAGGTTTTTGTACAAATGCAAGTTTTGGACTGCTTAAATACCAAGAAGCCTGACTGTTGTACAGATTCATATGAAATTATCAAACTGTCTTATTTTATCTTACTGGTCCTGGGGACTGAAACCAGGGGCACTTAATCACTGAACCACATCTCCAGTCCCATTTTTTACATTTTATTTAGAGACAGCATCTTGCTAAGTTGCTTAGAGCCTTGCTAAGTAACTGAGGCTGCCTCAACCACTAGAGCTGCTGGGATTACAAATGTGCCCTAGCCATCAAACTGTCTGTACAACATCTGTACAACATCAAATCCCAAGGAAAATGAATGAGATTTTTTTGTTGCTCCACATCCTGACCACCATTTGGTGTTATCAGGGTTTTGAATTTTGGCTATTCTAATAGTGGTATCTTGTTTTAATGTGCATTTTCTTGATAACACGATATGGCAAATATACTGGTTTTCTGTGCATTTTCTTTGGTAAGCTGTTAAAAGTTTTCAACCCTTTCTGAAATAATTTTTTTCCCTATTGTTGAGTTTTAGGAGTTCTTTGTACATTTTGAATAATAGTCCTTTAACATATATTTTTACAAAGATTTTCTTTCTTTCTTCTTTTTTTTTTTTGTTCAAGGAACTGAACCCAAGGCACTTAACCACTGAGCCATAGCCCCAACCCTTTTTATTTTGAGACAGGGTCTGACTAAGTCCTTAGGGCCTCACTAAATTGCTGTGGCTGTTCTTGATCCTCCTGCCTCAGTCTCCTGGGTCACTGGGATTACAGGTGTGAGCCACCCTGCTGGCTTTTTTTCTCTATCAGGATTTCATTCTCTTGACAGTATCTTTGAAAACAGCAGGTTTTTTTGGTTAGGAATTGGACCCAGCAACTCACATCGATAAGCACAATGCTTTATCTGAGCTTCACACCCAGATTCCAGAAATTTGAATGTTAATGAAGTGTAGAGAATAAATTCTTTCTTTGATGGATTATGCCTTCAGTGCTGTATCTTAAAAGCTATCATCAAATTCAAGATCATTTAGATTTTCTACTATGTTCATTTCTAGGAGTATTATATTTAGTATTTTACATTTAAGTCTATGCCCCACTTTGAGCTTTTTTGGGGGGAAAGGAGTAAGGCCCTATGTCTAGGTTCATTTCTTTTGCATGTTGATGCTCAGTTGTTCCTATTCTTTTTTTTTTTTTTTTTTTTGAGAGAGAGAGAGAGAATTTCAATATTTATTTTTCAGTTTTCAGCAAACACAACATCTTTGTTTGTATGTGGTGCTGAGGATCGAACCCGGGTCGCATGCATGCCAGGCGAGCGCGCTACCGCTTGAGCCACATCCCCAGCCCATGTTTCTATTCTTTGAAAAAACTTTTTTCTCCACCATTTCATTCTTTAATGGTTGCACTGCATAGGACCAGAAATAAATTTCAAAAATTAAAAATAATGTAAACTACTCAAAACAAAAAGAAAAAGGTTAAATAAATCATGTACAAACAAAATAATAATTTATGGGTCCATAATTCCTTATCTAAAGTCCTAGGGGCCAAGTGTGTTTTAGGATTCAGAATATTAAAGGTAATACAGTATATATGCCATATATTACAAAATTCCCAGGAGGGTCTAGAACAGCCCCCATGATCACAAATAGTAGTTCTTTCTACAGTGAACTTATAAATACTTAAGTTACTTCACCTTAGCTGAGGTCAAGTCTGTTTCAAATTCTGCATTTAAGTTCTTTGAATATAAGACTAAGACACTATAAATCACAAGCATTAAATGAGGTAGAACTATGAACAAATCTGTTCCTGAATGCAGTATAATTACAGAACAACATAATTCAGTTTGTTTGTAAGGTTTTCATTTCACTAAAATTTTCAAATTAATACTGTCTTGAAACATAGGAATGTCGAATGTCTTTAACACTAATAAATCCCACAGCTACAACTCTAAAGCCAGATAAAATTCCATATACAGAAGATAAAATATGTATTTTTCACAATTTTTCAGAGTAAGTCCATATACAGACACTTTAATTCTAAGCACAAACTTTCACTTCTCCCACTTAAAAATATGTATTTTTTTCTTTGCAACCTACACCTCAGATACAGCCTTTATCTCTAAGATGTATAAAGAAATAAAAAAAAAAAAAAAATCAAAACAAAAACAAAAAACCCAAATAACCCAATCAATAAATGAGCAAAGGAACTGAAGAGACACTTCACAGAAGAAATATGATCAGTCAACAAATATATAGAAAAAATGTTCAACATGTCTAGCACTCTAACAATTAGAGAAATGGAAAATTAAAACTACAATGAGATTTCACCTCACTTCAGTTAGAATGGCAATTACCAAAAATACAAGTAACTATAAATGTTGGGAAGGATGTGGGGAAAAGGTATACTCATATATTGTTGGTGGGACTGCAAAATGGTGTAACCACTCTGGAGAGTAATAGATTTCTAAGAAAACTTGAATTGGAACTACCATTTGATCCAGTTATCCCACTCCTTCGTCTATACCCAAAGGAGTATCAGCATACAATAGTGACACAGCCATATCAATGTTTGTAGCAGCTCAATGCACAATAGTTAAGTTATGGAACCAACCTAGGTACCCTTCAACAGACGAATGGATAAAGAAAGTGTGGTACATATACTCAGCCATAAAGAATGAAATTATGGTATTTGCTAGTATATGGATGTTACTATCATGTTAAGTGAAATAAGCCAATCCCCCAAATCCAAAGGTCAACTGTTTTCTCGGATATATGGATTCTAACTCACATTGGGTTAGCAGAGGAAGGTTTATGGAATTGAAGGGTGGGTAGTGGGGGAAAAGGAGGGAGGGATGGGAATAGAAATATAAATATGTGACCAGTATAAGTCTACATATCATGTATAACCACAAAAATGGAAAGTTATACTCCATGTGTGTATGACATGACATTTACATATTCATTCAAGTATATATGACAATCTACTGTCATATATAACTATAAAGGACAACAATAAAGATTAGTTTCCCTCACCAGACCGTGAACAACTTGAGAATGGAGCTGTGTCCTCTCATTTCTGAGGAGTTTACAGTTTCTGGCATTCTGTATTCTCATACCAGAAATAAGTAGTTAATGTATGAAAGTTAAAAAAATAAAAATATGTATTTTTCACAACTTTTCAGACTAAGTCTCTGCTACACCCTTGGCTTTTCCCCTAAGATTTGCTCTTCTGGCAATAAAGAACTACTCTTTACTTAATACATTATGCCAACACTGTCTCAACTGTCATTCCTAAAAACGATATTTCAGAATGCTTGTCTATACTGCTATGATACAGAAGGTTTTTACTACATAGGAAAGTTGGTGCATACATTTTGTCCATATGTACATATAAATATGAGGTACAAAACAGGACCTCTAACACACAAATATAAATAGATGTATTATACAAAAATTACTTAGAACTCTTCATGTTTTTTAAGTCCACATATCTGTTCTTCATTGAAATAATTATGATGTGATGGTAAGTGCACCTCTTGTGCTTTAAAAGTTCCTTTCTTGATATAGTACCAATTCCATATTACTTTAAGTTGTACTGTTTGTGAAATAGAAATGTGGGTATTACTGCTTCAGGCACTTTTAGAGGGTGTTAATAAGAGCTCCTCAAGGAACAGATCAATAAACAATACAAAGAAAGTAAAGGACATTCACAAGGCTTCCATCCTAGTGAGAGACAGAAAGTAATTAAGGAAGGGAGCAAATAGTCCATGGAATTGTGTCACTTGAAAAGGGCACAGCAGGTATAAATATCCTATGATGAAGAAAAAGCTTAGTTAGTATCGTTAAGAAACACCAAGTAGGTCTGTGAGGTTGAGGTAAAGTAAGTTGTGTATACAGTATTTACTGGGTAGGTAAGATAAATCTGGCCCTGAAAATCTTTTAAATTAGTGAGTCCTTTATTTTGAAAATTCCTAAATCAGGAACATTTACATACTTATTTATATATCTAGAACCGTAAATATAAAATATTTGGATAATGCCCTCATCTTATGCTTATATACCACTAGAATAAGCAAATGAAATATCAGTGTACTTACAAAACTTTTAAAGACAATATTGAACTGTGATCATACTAATCAGATAAAAAGACAAAAAGATAAAGGAATACTGGAAAATCTATGGAATTTCCTTGTCTCTGATATACATAGATAGATGATTACCTAATAAGTTCTTTTTAAAGTTCTATTTCACATATCAATAAACAAAGTGGATAAAAATATCAACATCAAACATACCTTCGGTGAGATGATACTCTCCACGCTGCTCTCTAAATTACACTCAAACACATGGGCTTTGGTTAGCTTCTTATCCCAATGGGCCGCTAGCCAAATTTTGGCCAGAGGCCCTCTTTTACTGAGAACAAAATGTGCGTAGAACATTGTTCTGGTTGCCTATGAACTGCGAGAAAATCTGAAGAGAAAAAAATTTAATGTAAGTACCATAAAAGAATTGAAATATTTCTTAAAACAAAGAAATAATAATAATAATAAAAAAACCACACCATCCAAGTTTCTTATTTTTAATATGAGATACAAAAGGTTTGAAAGCATAACATGCATTTCACAAAACATCTTATTGTTTTAATTCAGAGGGTAAAAAAGATCCCAAAATATTAAGAGCTAAAATGAAAAGTGACAAATGAGTCAAATTGCTTTTATACTTTGTTATCTTAAAAATGGTCACCAGAAAACTCTTTTCAAAAGTTCTATCAATTTCTAACTTGATTATTAACAGTGGCAATAGTTTGCTTATTGCACCAAAACTACAAACTTTATTTTTCATGGCAAGAAAAAATGTCTAAGAGATATTCAGGCACAGATACTAATGTGGAAATGTCCATTTCTAGGATCCCATTAAAAACTTGAGATTCTCAGCGAATGTTCTGTGTAATAATTACTACTTCGCCACACAGCATTGTGCCTTTTGAATTTCCATAGCCAGCCAAGCAAAACTAAGTAGGTGGGTGCTCTCATTTTATAGGTGGGTATTTTAGAAAAATTGAGGCTCAAAAAAGTATTATTTATATAGTTTTCTTAATTCAGGACTTTGAAAAATACTTGTCCGCTCAAAATTACAAGCGTGTCATTGATAATTTTCTTCAGCAAGCTAATGTATTAATATATAAGAAAAGCAGCCCCCAAACTTGGGCCTGGTGGAGTACTGTGCAAAGTGATATTTCCCTTATTTAATTTCCCTCTTTCATAGATTACAAAAAAAAAAAAAAAAAAAAAATCTATTTTGACCCCCAAAAATCTGTCTTTGTCTAAAATGTCCAATTGTTCATGATTAGCAAGATGCCTTCTAAGATGCCTTCCTTTTTCCATAATGGCAAGCACACCAATAATACATAAAAAGTACTTACCAATTTTAACTTTAATTTTGAAATATAGATTCACAGATAGTTATAAAAATAGTAGAGATGACCCCAATACCTTTTATCCTATGTGCCCCCAGTGGCACTATCTCATGTAACTATAATACAGTATCAAAACCAAGACAATGATATTGGTTCAGAGTGTTATGTGTAGTTCTATGCCATTGTATCACATGTAGATTTGTGCAATCACCACTGTAAATAAGATACAGGATCATTCCATCACCACAAAACTCTTCACACCCATCCCTTGCTCCTCACCATTCCTAAGCCCTACAACTATACTGTTCTCTACATTTCTGTCATTTTGAATATGTTACTTGTTGCATTTACCAATAGTATATTTCCTTTTATTGCTGAGTATCATTCTGTGGGATAAATAATATACAACAACTTTCTTAGCTGTTCACCTCTTGAAGGAGGCTATTGGCTATTTAGTTTTGGGCTATTACTCATAAAGCTACTATAAATATTGTGTGTAGACCCTAAGTTTTCTCTACAATAAATGTCCTAAAGTGTAAGAGCTAGGGACTATGACAAGTATATGTTTAGTTTTAGTGAAATTTTAATGCAACTACCAAAATTATTGTGAGATTTTCTTCTTACAACTAGAGACAATATTATTCTAAAATTTATATCACGAGACAAAGAAACTAGAAAAGATAAAACTATTTCAAAGATGGAGAATAAAATGGAAAAAATTAGTCCACATGATTTTAAGATTTATCGGTACAACAGTCAACATTGTGATGCTGGTAGAAACAAACTCACAGATCAATGGAATAGAATAGCGAACTCAGAAACAGACACAAATAAGCCTGATATTTTACAAAGATACAAAAGCAACTCAAAGGAATAAAGGATAGATTCAACAAATGGTGTTGAAATGATTGAATGTCATCTATAGTAAAACAAACATAAACACCCAAACCTCAAATATCATCAAAATTAATTTGAATTAGATCACAGACTTAAAATTAGGAAACATTTAGGGGGAAACAAAACAAAACCACCTCCGGTACCTAAAGCCTGGCAAGAATATTTTAGATAAAAAAGCATATCAAAATCCATGATGGAAAAGTATTCAATAAACTGTTTTTCATCAAGTTATAAACTTTTGCTCTACAAAAGACTCCATATAAGGGTATGCAAAAACAAACTACAGACTGTATTTGACTAGAACTTGGATCTGGAATATGTAGAGTTCTCAAAGCTCAAGAACAAAAAGAAAAACCAATCAAAAAGAACAAAAGAAATGAAAAAATTCACAGAAAAGGATATAAGAACATTTAAATATTACTAGCCATTAGACAAATGCAAATTAGAGCCCAGTGAGTTAGCATCATACACTTATTACAGAAGCTAAAATAAAAAACAGAAGTTAACATTGAATGTTGGGAGAGTGCAAAGAAGCAGCATGATCTCTCTTATGCTGCCTTAAAAAAAAAAAGATTCAGAGAAGATCTTGTAAATTTTAAAATGAAAAGTAACTTATTATATTTTTCAATTAAAAATGTGCCCATTCTTTCCTTATAAAGAAAATCTTACAGTGAAACACATCACAGGAAGAGATTTCACATATGTCAAAAATACCTGAGAGGATTGGGCATGGTGGTCAAAGAGTAACATAGTCAGTTTTACCTCATCTCCCATTTTCTATCTTTAATAACAAAGGGTCCTGAAATTCTCATTCTCTGAGCCTAATGCTCCCAGAGGATCATTAATCACTGTAGGCAAATTTTCTCTAAAGGAAATAAACAGGCTTTATCAATTCCTAATAGTGTAATCTTTTTCTCTCAAATTTGAAGTTAAGAACTAAGGAATACTATATCAGGAAGAATTCAGAGCAAATGCTCTAAAACGTTTCTCAGAGTAAAACGAAAGCCTCCCATACAAGTATTATAAATAAAACCTAGAGAAATTTATAGTATCCAATATGTCAGCAATGTTTTTAGAAACGTAGTCACTGTCATGAAGCCCCAAGTTCCACTATGGAAGCAAAACACTGTGTAACAACAAGAACAAAAAACTTCTAAAATGCTGTCTTAACATGTGACAATTACTAAATACATATTTAATGAATAAGTAAATGAGGTACACCAAGTGATCTCATAGTTGACATATATAAAAGTCATGGAGCTTTTAGAAATTAGAACTACTGGCACTTTTCAACAGGTGTCAGTAGTTTACAGCCAACATTTCAGCTGCTGGTCAGAGCACCATCTCTAAACTATCCCAGCTATGCAGAGGCAGTGATTCCTAAATAGATGCCTTCTTGGCATGGGACAGGGGAGGAGCCATACTAAAATTAATCTGGAAAACAATTAGCAAGAGGAAATCACCCTATTAACTAAAGGAAGCAAAAGGAACAGTGGTAGAGCTGCTACCAACTTATATCTGAAATGAATAGAAAATTTAATTACTGCTACTTTTTAAAATCAATTTTATCTTGGTAATACCAAACTTAAAAAAAGAAAAGTTGGTTAATCTGTATAGGTTTTGAAGATTTTAAAATTTGGTAATCCTTTACAAAAGACCTTAGCAGAAAAGACAGCATTTGACAGCAGAGCAGAGAAAGGAAAAAAAAAAAGAAAAAAGGTAATTTTCTTAAGATTATTTCAAAAAGCAAAGTCAAACTGAAGCTCATGTTTCTTCTATTATGTCAGTGATCACCAACACTTCACTCATCTATTAGGATAGTGGCAGTGTAAACAGTACCACGCCTTTTAAGGACAATTTGACAACACCTCCAGTAATCGATGTAAAAGATGTATCTAGAAACTATCAACCACACACACAAAAACACATTAAAAAAAAATTACTATGCCAAGTATTTTATGTAACCAACTTCTAATAACTAATACGCATAACAAATACTAGCCCATTTTACATATGAGAAAATAGAGCAAAGGGAAGAGAATAAATGTCACTAGTATTTCATGTAAGTGGAATCTGAACTTCAGTGCCCACACATCTAACTACAACACTACTGCCTTGCAGCATAACTTTCAATAACATAATAATAGAAGTAACCTACCTAGCCATCAATAAGTATCTTGAAAATTAATACAACTATATAGCAGAATACAGTGCAACTTTAAGCAATAATATATAATTTGTATTAACAAGGAAAATCTCCAGAATAAGCTCAGGATACTTGGTGGAGGGGGCAAGAGAACCCTGTGATGTGTGTGTTTATGTGTGTGCGCATGTGTGTTTATAACCATTTATATTTTCAGATCCACATCCTCAGATTCAACCAACTGCAGATCAAAAATATTTTTTAACAAAATGTGTCTGTCCAGTAGACTGGGAGGGGAAAAGGGGTCACTGGGAACTGAAACGGAGCAAATTAAATTTCACGCAGTATAATCATATACAAATGGAACCAACTATTATGCATAACATACATAAGTATAACATACTAATAAATGCATAAAATGACTGTATTGAACATATACAAACTTTTTCCCCCTTGTCATTATTCCCTTAACAACACAGGATGACTCTTTACATATCATTTACATTGTACTATGTATCACAAGTAATCCAGAAATGACACTGTATGTGGAGGTTGTGAGTAGATTACATGCAAATAGCATACTGTTATATAAAGGACTTGAACATCCACAGATTTTAGTATCCTGGAGGTGGGGCCTGGAACCAATCTTTTGGATATCAAAAAATGATGGGCTCTCCCAATTTTTATTTAAACACACGTATATAGATATTGTGGGGTTGATTCTAGACTACTGCAATAGAGTCAACAAGTTTTTTGGTTTCAAGGTACACAGGAATGTTATGTTTATAAAACACTGTAGTCTACTAAGTGTGCACTAGCATAAAGTCTAAGAATCTTAAACAATTAGGTGTCTTAATTTAAAAAATGTTTTGTTAAAAAATGCTAATGATAATCTGAGCTCTGGAAAATAGTGCCTATTGACCTGCTCAACACAGGGTTGTCACAAATCTTCAACAGGATTAAAAAAAAAAAAAAAAAAAAAAGCAGTACTATGAAGCGCAATAAAATGATGTATGGCTATCTTTTTGACCTGTGGTTGACAGAATCCATTTATGTGGAATCCAAGGATGCAGAGGCCAACTATATACATTTCCAAGCACCTGAGTAAGCAAAAAGTATCTGTGGGATATACATGAAACTGGTGACAACAGTTACCTCTGGAAAGAAGATTTGAAGGGAAAGTCCTATGCTTTTGTATATGTGTTTGTCCATACATACACATGTATATACATTAACTTATTTATACATAAACATTGCCTATTTAAAGTAGAAACTACCACACTGGGAGTTCAGACATAATCCAGCTTTGCCATTAACCAGTAAGTTAAGTTAACCTCTATGTAGCTCTGTTTCATTACTATAAGAATGCAACTATCTCCTTGGGAAGTGGAGGGTGGAGGGAGGCATTTCCATCCAACCTTGCACACTAGAGCTCTGTCCCTTTTGATTCTAACATTGACCTAGGGTTTTACAGTAAGAATAGTCCTAAATTCAAATTCAACTCCCTCCTTACTTAGTTGTTTTGCAACAGCGAAAAAGTTATTTAACATCTAAGTTTTAGTTTTCTCAACTATACGGTGAGGATAATATTCACCAAAACGATTAATAAAAATTAAACACATCAGCATACCTAACACAATGCACCACAGTAGATGCAAAGAGTGACTTTTAAAAACCATCTTGTAGCAAAAGATTAACCAGTCAGCATGATTATGCCTAACTATGACAATTAAAATATTATAATTTTTACTCCTCAAAAACTGGAAAATTTCCCAATTTACTAAATTATAAGATTTATCAGAATCTGTTCTGCTAAATAGGAATTCATGAGAAAAGATATTCTCAACCGAATGAGTAATCATACACCACTCTAAAGGGGAAAGTTTAATTCTAGAGAATGCTAATGTACTGCCTTTATAAACACAGAAAGGTAAAGGTTATGCTCTACTAAAATTCCGACTTGTATATATAACGCACTATTAGTTATGCATTGCTGTCACCTCAACTATGCAAGCTCTTACTAATTTAATCATTGGATATGGCATATGTTCTCATCAATGCTTTCTCCAAAATAATTATATGTTTCCAATATTAGTGGTATTTTTAATGAATCCAACTTATGAAAGCTCAGTCGGTTTCCAAAATTCTTTAGATTCACACAGTTGGCAATTATTCTCATATTAAGAAACTGGGATGCTTTTGAAAACAAATTCTACCCAATCTAATGAGAGCAAACATTAACTTTCGCTCGTAGAGAGATGATGAGCAAACCTTTACCAGAAACCCTTCAAACACCGACGTGCTTTAGAACGCTTAAGACAGCCTAACAAATCAGAGTGACCAAACAAACCCTCCAGGGTTTCCTTCTTACAAATTTGAAGAAGGCCGCCTAAGTCTGGCAGTACAACCTGAGAGTGTCACTCCAGAACATCACAGATCATTCGCAAAGCCTCTCAGCGAGACGAAGAAGGCATCAAAGTGTCTCCCAATCACCCGATATAATTAAACATTTTAAGAAAGCGTTCAGAAAAGTTAAGGGGGAAACCAATTACGCTCACGTCCCAACAATCGGAAGCAACTTCCCTTCGTCGCGCTTTCTACAGGTCGGTCCAGTTTTTAACATCCCCGACGCGGGGGGAAAACCTAAAGGGGGAGGCAGTGGCTGGCGAGGGCCCCACCGCCCTGAAGTCCACCGTGCAGCAACGGCAGGGCCCGCACGTCCCCGATCCACATCGCAGCTCGGCGGACCGCGCTGCCCCTCCGAGCTGGCAGCCTGGACCCGGGCCTGCCACGCCTGCTCACGCCCCAAACCCGCGTCTTCCCAGACAGCCATTTTCACCGAGGAGTAGGCGGCCCGGTCCGAGAGCGCGCTGGTTCAAACCTCCTGCCATCCCTCCGCGGCCCAGGCTTCCTCTGCTACTCAGCTAGAAGAGAGGGGCCGGCCCCACCAGGGACGCGCGGAATAACGGCTTTTGTAGTTTCAGAATGGAACCAAACCATTTGTTACCGAACAGGCGATGATGCGGGCGGGGGCTGTGCGGGGTCCCGGCCAAGAGCAAGCCCGGAGCTGAGATGCCTAGGCGGGCGGGGGGTCGGGGGCACGGCGGGGCCAGCACGCAGGGGCACCGCAGGCGCTGCCTGGTGCCTAACTCTCCCGCCCACCCGAGTCCCGCTCCCCGAAGGCAGCACGGAGGGGAAGGGGTGGGGGGGAGGGAGCCGAAGGACAAGAGTCGGCCAAGCCTCTTACCTTTCCTCTCCGCTGGGAGCTGGGCGGTCTGGGTGGCCTGGGGAGGGGAAAAGGGTTGGGGGAGGGGGCGGGGAAAGGGGGGAGCCCTAGCGAGGTGTAGCTTCGGAGCAGCTCCCGCCCGCAGCCACAGCCGCCGCCTCCTTTCCGATTCACTCAAACAAACAAGATGGCTGCCGTTACACCGCGGCTCTTCCTGCCGCCCAAATCCTCGGTTCAAATCGGCAGGATGTTTACGGTCAAAATGGTCCCAGTGCGCCTGCGCAACCAGCCTGCGACTCTGAAAGAGCGACGCAGGCGCAGCAACCATTTCCTTTTCTTTGGAACCCGCCCCCTGGCTGTGGAGCCCGGAACTGAGCAGGCGCAAAGGTGATTCTCTAGCGACGGGGTCGCCATTGACTTGGCAAACTGCGCACGCGCAGGGCTGCCCAGTAAGTTGAATGTTTGAAATCAGGTTGATTCTTGCGCTTGTTTTAAAGAAAGGGTGTGCAGTTTTGTGTGCGCCCTACCCCAGAATATATTTTAATGGTCTTATAGCAGCGAGGGTAACATGAAAACTTTGAACTAGCTCTGTAAAATATAAGGGCTCATTCATTCATTCAGCCTACATTTATAGGTTTGTCAAAGAGTGCTAGCTTGGCTCTGGGATATGAATATAACGAAAACCTCCGAGCTAGTATGTATCTGCCCAAGTGAAGCCCGTGGTATAGCTAGTGAGGACGCTTATTAAACTTTTTACAAATACTTTTTTGTATCATGAAGAACAAATACAGACGGAGGAATAATTTATTTTTGTTCCAGTTTTAGGGTGTACTCATTTTACACTCAACTCTCAACCACTAGCCCACCTTCCCCTTCATGAATTTTCATAATTTCTTCACATATTGTACAACCCTAGTCCCCTAAACTTGCTGGGTTTGATTATTTTGAACAAGGTAAAGGTTCTGTTCTGTTCAGGGTGCCGCTGTATTAACACATTCATCTTGAACTAAAATGTCAAGTTAAATTTCTTTTTGCAGGAGTTAGCTGCGAAGAGTATCTTCTCTGCCTAGAAATACTTATTGACAAATGGGGATTTATCAATTTTAGTAATTGTGAATTTGTTTGAAATCCTGAGAGGGCAGATTTTAATTGCAGATTTGGTCTTCATTCGAAAATGATTTTTTCCTTTTGTGATGACTCAGTTGATGACGTGTATGGTTTGGGATAATCACTGTCTGAGAAACTATGTTGCCAATGTCTCGAGTGTGTCTAGGAAAGTAGCTGTGTTCTATGTCTTACTATTTTCCATGATGACACATGCGCAGCCAAGATTTTTTTGTGTGTGTGTAAGATAAAGACTGCCATAGAAATAATAGGAAACAGACTATAAGTGAGATAAAAATTGTTATAGAGACGATAAGTCTTTCAGTACCAGAGTTGAATTACAACTTTGTAGGCTTTTACTCTTAACTAACAAAGCTTTTAAATCAGGATTTGCTATTATAATATTGAAAAATTATAGCAGGGGGGTTAGATTAAGAGGAATAAGGCAAAAAGATTTCAGTACATCAATGTTAGTAATGAGTGGGCATTAGATATGTTGTACCAGAACTTTAAAATTTTGTATTTAAATGAAGAAAAAAGTATGAAATATTTGTTTGAGGATTCTAAAGTTGATTGAAGAAAAATTCAGAAAGAGTGAATAACCTCTTTTACGTTTTGTATTAGAGAAAAATGACTGGGAAAAAAACCCAATATCTTGTTTATCCTAAAAGATCAAAAAGGGAATGTATTCTATGATGAAATTCATAGTAAAATTACTCTTACCAGGTACAGAAATTATAGGAGAAGCAGAGGAATTGAGAACAAAAGTTATTTGAAATATTAATTTTTAATATACTAGATATTAAGTTAGTGATAATGTGTATGCTCACGCTTGTGGAGGGGTTGTAAGACTAGGGGTTGTAAGCGCTAGAATTAATTCACAGTTACGTCTTCAGCTTCAGGCAAGAGTTGTGAGTTGTGAGTGGTTTCCAGAGAGTTGCTGCACAATCTGTCAAGGCTGGGCTAAGGGTATACTCAGGTAGGTAGGTATCAGCAAAGAACAATTACCAGGGCCCAGGAATGATGGAGGGCTGGTCTCTGGACCAGCTGTGAATGTGGGCTTGTCAAGGGTTGAGATGGAGACTAGAGAAAACCTGATGCAGAAGCTGGATCACAGTTTATGTTAATCACTTGGATTTTTCTCAGAAAATTTCATTATGCTAACAGTATTTCAGTACTGGGAGCATTTTTAACACTTTTATTATTTCCTCTATTTTCATGCCCATCACTCTTATATAATAGTGCTGAACCTTTAAGAATAATGGGTGCTTAATAAAAGCAAATGGATAGTGTTGCCCTGAAACCCTCTAGGCATTTATTCCAGAATTCTGGTGTTTTATTGTTTTAATATAGTATATACATTATTCCTTTCATTTTGCAAAGTGGTTTAGAAAAATTATTAGGCAAACTGGGGGAAAATAGGGTTGGTGTATAGCTCTTACAACCAGTGCAACTAACAAAATACTAACGATCCTAACAAAAATCATTGCAAAGTTTAACAAAAGTTTTAAACAATCCCCAATCGAGGAAATAATATAGCAAATATAGTACTTTAATTTCAAAGAAAGTGAAGGTGTTTGATGGTAGGGGTGTAAGGAAATGTAGAAGCTGCCAAATTGTAAAAACAAAAAAAATGTAGAGGTGCTAGAAATTTTTATAGTGAGCACTTCAAAAAACACAGAAGAGGGCTAAACTGAGCCAGGAGCTGACTTGAAAAGTGAACGAACATCACACACAGTACAGTACTTGGTTCTGTTTGGCTTGATGGGAGCAAAAAGTTCACATCCTGTGGAAAAAAAATCACAGTTGAATCAGTGTAATTTCTATGTTATTTGAAAATCATTCCTCTATTTCCTGATTGTGTATGAGGAATTAGCATTATTACAAAAACTTGCACTGTAACTAACAGATTGAAATTCTTTCCCTAAGACTAAAGTTGCTATATTATTATCAGTGGGGTTGGATATATTCATGGCAGGTGTCTGAAATAGTGATACTTTCCCAATTTTAATGGGTTTTCTACTTATGTTAGGATCTTGTTTTAAGTGAGTTTGAATCCAGTATTTGGGTGGGGTCTGAGAATCTGCTTTTCTAAAGCAGCTTCTGTGTAATTAATTCTAAAGCTTCTGGCATGTGGACCACATTTTTTGAAAATAGACATTGAGGGGGTTGGGGGTAGTATTCAGTTGGTAGATTGCTTGCCTCTCATGCACAAGACCCTGGGTTCAATCTCCAGCACCACCACCACCAAAAAAAAAAAAAAAAAAGACTTTGGCACCATCTAGACCTCGGTTTGCATTATGGCTCTTCCATTTATTAGCTGCATGACCTTGTACAAGTTGTCCAAATTGCTGTGTTTTCTCATCTATAAAATCAGGCTAATTTTACCTATTAGTGCTGCAATGCTCATTACATGTGATAATGTATACAAAACATCTAGCTTAGTGTGTGGCACATTGTTTGAGCTCAGTTAATAATAGTTGTTATTTTAATATTATCGTGGTTACTGTTATTGGTGTTTGGACATCTACTTATTTTCCTTCATTATTTTTATTTTATCTTAAGTTCTATGGTAAAAGCTGAGAATTGCCTTGAAACATCTTTGCCTTTTTCTTTTGTTTGTCATGTGGCACCTGGCTTAAAGATGGTGTTGCTCAACCTCCTGTGCATCTAAGTGTGGTCAAGCAGATACATTTTATTTGCACATTTCTAAAAGATTTATGAAAAGAGCAGCTCATTCTCTCTTCCTGTTTGGAACATAGATGTGATAGCCTGTGCTCCAGCAGTTATCTTGGGACAATCAAAATAAAGGTTAAACCATGGATACAAAAGCAGTCAGATGGATAAGCCTAAGTCCATGAAAACTTTTTACAGTTGTCATTTAAGCCTTCAATTGCTTACTTTCAGACTTATTTTTTAATAAATGAGAAAGTCCTGTCTTGATATTATTTTTGTTGCACTTAATGGTGCAAGTACTTTACAAGATACAGGGGATACAAAAATTAATGTCCGATCTCTAATTTTTTTTGTATTGAGGATTGAACCTAGAGGGCGTAACCACCGAGCAACACATCCCCAGGGCCCTTCCCCCCACCCCGTTTGGGGGTACTGGGTATTGAACCCAGGGACACTCAACCATTGAGCCACATCCCCAGCCCTACTTTGTATTTTGTATGTAGAAACAGGGTCTCATTGAGTTGCTGAGCTCCTTGCTGTTGCTGAGGCTAGCTTTGAAGTTATGATCCTCCTGCCTCAGCCTCCTGAGCCTCTAGGATTACAGGCATGAGCCAACATGTGCGGCTTCCCCAGCCCTTTTGTATATTTTAATTTGAGACAGAGTCTTACTGAGTGGCTTAGAGCCTCGCTAAGTTGCTGAGGCTAGCTTCAAACTCACAATCCTCCTTCCTCAGCCTCCAAAGCTTCTGGGATTACTTGTGTCACCAAGCCCAGCTGATCTCTAAATTCAAGTAGTTCAATTATCCATATCTTTATCAGTTGTCTTCCATAGAGTACTGTTTTTATAATTTAGTTAGGGGGATTTTCTCTTCTATCAATTTCACTTTCAAGGATCCCTCTATTTTTGATCATGTTGGTAAGTCTCCTGCCAAATGTATTCTTCCAAGTTTTTGTGGTACATTCTATTCTTTAAAAATATAACATTTTAAACCAGAATGGGAAAATCAAGACCTGTAAAACAATACTTATATAGCCAACTTATCCAGTTTCTTTTACTTCCAGAGTCACTACCTTCACAGTGAAGAATTAAATTTGCAAGTTTAATCCCCAAATTTGCAGTTCCCCATTCTAGACTTCAGGCTACCTGATAATAGTCTATAGCCTTACCTTGAAGGTAGCATTTCACATCATCTGTAACAGTATTTAATGGATTTTATGAGTCCCGGAAGGCTCTATATTATGTCTTTCTCTAAGATACTACCTTTGATCCCAAATAGCTTGTTTCTTTAGTTATGTCAAGTTGATATAAGGAGGTCTCTACACAGCCCAGTAAAATTGTTTCTAGTGATTACCTTTTTCTCTTTAGCATACTGTTGAGCAGAGGTAATAGAGTTGCTGCTTTGGATGATTCAGAATCAACTACTCTTCACTGCCAAAGTTTTGTCTTCTATAAGATTCTTTTCTCATGTACTGTGTGCTTCTTGTCTGGAAGTAATTGGGTTCAATTCATGTTAGGATTTTACTTCAATCACTGATCAAATTTTAAGTTGCAGAATAAATTATTTTACACTGGCCAAATTTTTTGTAGATTTGATAGTGGAAGGTCAGTTTAAATAGAATTATATTTAGGAATTATTACTTATTTTTCATGTGAAAATGATATTGTAGCTGTAAAGAATAGACTTATCTCTTAGAGACACATACTAAATTATTTGCAGGTAAAATGGTATACTCTCTGGATTTACTTCAAAATAATCTCCAAGAAGCAAGAGGAGGAAGAGGTGCACTATCTCACTAGAAGAAGACAAATCTGAGTTTTTAAGCTAGTATTATCTAGTCTGTTTTTTCTTTTTCTTAGTATTATCTAGTCTATTTTATATTGCTGTCCTTTGCCATCATTTATTCTTTGTCACAGTAAGAACATGAGTGTCAATGGAAGAGGTGGATCATGATATTATTATTGGTTAGAGAAGTAACCAATTCAGTGGCAATCTTCATCTATTCATCCTGAGGTGAACTCAGACACTCTTATGTCTTGTGGATCTATACATCTATTCTCAAGCATTTATTTAAAATTATTAGACAATAGCACTATTTTCATTATTTTAAAATTTTTCTTTCATTCCACATCCACTACCCCATGTCTCCACTTCTCTTGAAAAAATTGACTTCTTGAAAGAATTGTTCATGATTTCCATCTTTAATTCTTCTCCCCTATGATACATCTTGTTATTGTAGTAAACATAAGACAATTTTACCACATAATTTAAAATTGCATTATTTAGTAGCATTTAATACATACGCAATTTTGTATGATGTAACAGTCACCATTGTCTAGTTCCAGAACATTTTCATTATCCCCAAAGGAAACCCTCTACCTGTTAAACAGTCTTTCCTATTGCCCACTTCTGGCTGCCCAGGACAGCCCCTTCTCTATAGATTTTCCTATTTTGTATATTTCATATGAATTCGTACAATATGTGGCTCTTTTTTTTGGTACTAGAAATTGAACCCAGGGGTGCTTTACCCCAGCTCTTTTTTTTTTTAAATTTGAGGCAGGATCTTACTAAGTTGCTTAGGGTCTCACTAAATTACTGAGTCAGTCTGGCCTTGAACATGAGATCCTCCTGTCTCAGCCTCCCGAGTTGCTGGGATTACAGGCATGAGCCACTGCACCCAGGTAATATGTGGCTTTTTGTGTCTGGGTTTTTTCACTTAGCATAGTATTTTTCAGGTTCATCCATATTGTAATACATACCTATGTATTATTCCATTTTTTATAATTAATATTCCTTTGTATGAATCTACCACATTTTGTTTATCCATTCATTAGTTGCTATTCATTCAGTTGTTTACACATTTTGGCTATTATGCATAGTGTTGCTATGAACATTTGTGTGCAGGTTTTTATTTGAATATTTGTTTTTAGTTGTTTGAGATGTATACCTAGGAGTGCAGTTTTTGGGTCATCTGGTAATTCTTGCTGAGAAACAGCCTAGCTTGTATCCATTGCGGCTGTAACATTATACATTCCCATCAGCAATGTATCATGGTTCTAATTTTCCACATCCTACTGACATTTTTTATTTTTCTGTTTTTTTTATTCTATCCATCTGAGTGGGTATGAAATGATATTGTGATTTTAATTTGCATTTTCTGAATGACTAAATAATAATTTGCATCTTTTTGTATATTTTTTGCCCATTTGTCTATTTTGGAAGAGCTGTTCATTCCTTGTATACTTTTTTGGACCAATTCCTAAAAACTTATAGGAAAAATGTCCATTGAAGTCTTTTGGCTCTTTTCTTTTTCTTTTTATTATTTTAGTACTAGGGATTGATTTCAGGAATGCTTAACCATTGAGCCACATTCTCAGCCCTTTTTTATATTTTAATTTTGAGACAGGGTCTTGCTAAGTTCCTAATTTGAACTTGGAATCCTTCTGCCTCAGCCTCCTAAGCCATTGGGATTACAGATGTGCACCATCACACCCAGCTCTTTGGTCAGTTTAAATTGAGTTCTTTTTATTATTGTATTGTATGAGTTCTTACTGTATTCTGCATCCTGGACCCTTATCAAATATATTATTTGCAGATAACCATGAGAAAGAAGAGCATGAATCTTAAAAATGTAAAATATTCTGATATTAATTTAGGTGGGTTGAAAGTATAGTTTAAAAAACTAGTTTGCCTATGAATTTACTATTAGTAGAAGTAAAAAATATCCCAAATTCCTTAGTTATAGGCAATCACTGAGTCCATTTCTAATCCCTATCTGCCCTCAGTTACCATTTAGTTAATCCCTAACAGGGAATTAATTCACTGAGTTAGGGCTTTCACCTCTCAATGTTCTTACATTATCTCATGCATGAGCTTTTGGGGTATACCTAATATCTAAATCATAAAGTGTGTATCCCAAATTCCCATAATAGGAAGTTATATCTTGGAGCAGACCCAAGGACAACGCCACAAGTAGGTGCTGTGTAGCCCAGTATGAGTGGATACACATGCTCTAGATAAGTGTTCTATTACATGAAGATGCCTGAAGCAAGTGCTTGGTTTGCTTGTTTTGTCTTGAGTGTGCTGCGGAGGAGGAACTTTCAAACCAGACTTGGCCTATTTTTGAGGATCTTGAAAAAATAGAAATTCTTCTTTTAGAGGTATGTGAATTAAGAGTGCTTTTTGCTTCAAGGAATAAATGGCCTAAATAACAGCAGTTTCAGAAATAAAGGATAAAGACATTTAATAATCTCATGTACCCAAACATCTGGAGGAAGCAGCTTGTTAATAACTTCAAATATGTCTTTTGCATCTTTCTGTTCTGTTGTCCTTAGAATGTTGGCTTGTCATGTTTAGAAGATGGTACTTCTTATTCTAGGCATCATTTTACCATTTAGACAAGAAGAAGAAAGAAAGGAGTTGACATGTGCACCTGTATTTAGCAGATATTGTTGGAATCAAACCACCAATAAGTGTAGGCAATGAGTCATATCATGGAATTTAATAGTTAGTGAATAATAATGTATAATCTGGGCTCTTCAGCAAATCCTGCAGATCCAAATATTAGACTTTTTAAAGTTTCTACCTTATAACATGCCTTACTGCACAGAGCAGGGGCTTTCTCCAATCCCCACACACTCAAAATTCTGCCTTGATCTTCCTGGTAATTCTGGGAATTATCCTCTTTATTTATGCTTATTATATAATATATTTAGAATAACATTTTATTTAACAGTGTATTTTTTTACTAAAATTCTCTGTTCTAAAATCCCTTTTAAGATATAATTTCTATGGATGGTAGCAAAGATTTTAACTTCTGTGTACTTCATTTTTCCCTCTATTTTCTAAAAATGGCTATAATATAAAATATCATAAGATTGTGAAAGAATAAAATAAATTCATGCATTTAAAGAGCTTAGGACAGTGCCTGGTACATAATTCTTGCTCTGTTAATATTGGCTATTGCTCTCTCCTCTCTCTATATATATATATTGATTATATCTACTATAATAGATATAATCAATTATATCTATTGATTCGGTAATGTGGCTGAAAAGTGCAGTTATTGGAAATGTGGATGTATAAATACCTTATATCTAGATGACAGAAGGGAAGAGACTGTTAGGGCCAGAGAAGGAGTGAGGAACTGTAGTTTGCATGTAGTTTGTCTACAAGAATGGCCATTATTCAATTTCTCCACATATGTATATATTTATTTCTCCCATTCTCTCTCTCTCTCTATATATATATTTTTTTTTCTCCATATCTATATCTATATATATATGCATGCCGTTGCATGATCAAGAGATAAGTCTATTTCTACCTTGAATTTGGGCTGGCCAAGAGTGCAGTGAAAGTGATGTTCTGGAAATTCCAAGGAAGATCATAACAAACTTTTGAGGATACTATTGGGTCGTTTGGAATTTCTCTGAAGTTGCCATTATGTAATAAAGCTCTTGCTAGCTATGTAGTAAGACCATGTAGAGGGAGAGTGAAGTGGACAAGCCCCTGGACATTCTAGCCATTCCAACTGAGAAACCAGGTGAGTAAGAAGTCATCTTGCATAGTCAAGCCTCAGCACTCACCATATGAAAAAGAGTGAAGACCGCTGAGACAGGCTCCAATCTATCCACCTCATTCATCTTCCACCATTTATACCACTCCATATGAGGCCTCAGGTTTGGTGGAGTAGATGTCAGTTATTCTCACTTTTCCCCAACCCATTGTCTCATACAAAAAAGTCTGAGCCTAAGACATTTTTTTTTCATGCAACTGAACTTTAGGGTGGTTTGTTATACATCAGCATACAGTGGAAATCAACCATTTAGTTTGCAGAAATTAGGAAAACTTTAAATTTTTTAACGTTATGATAAAAAATGATCATAATAATGACAATGATAGGCATATTTTATTAAAAATATAGTATTTCTCAGGTTTTCTGATTTCTAAATTTACTTCTGCATTTGAATTGTGTATGTTAGATAAATTCCCTTCTAACCAGACTCATTTGTTTCTCTCCCTACCACCCAAACATGAAAAGTCTTGTAAAACATGTCAAGGATTTTAGACTTTATCTTAAAAGCAGTGAGAAATAGTTGAAGGAAGCCGAACATGTTGCTGATGTTATCATTTTAGAACATTTAGACATTTGGGCTGCAGTGGGGAGAAATGCTATGGTCTAGAAGTCTTTAAGTGATGGGTTTGGTACTAGGATGGAGAGAACAGAGATGAGAAAAGGGAATAGAGTTGACAGACAGAGGTGGGTAAGAACTGAAAAGATTGTACCCAGGGCAAATGGATGGATGGATTTGAGGTTACCCTCTAAGTTTTTATTCACATGGTCCTGGAAAAGTCACATGCTCTGTTCCATCTGACCTGACTTGGGCAATTACATATAATTTAATTTCTCTTAATATCATTTTAAGAGGTAAATTTAACTTCAGTTTATTTGGAAACAGGAAAGGGAGAAACCTTGATTCTTTCCCATTTATCCAAAACAGAGCTTAACTGTTGTGGGAGGGGGTGGGAGGAGGTGTTTGTTTATAGGTTCATATTCTTGCCTGGATATATGGTGACAGCTGTGATGATTAGTGTCCCTTGCAACAGAAAAGGAAGATACGAATAGTTCAACTCCTGGGTGAAATCAGAGTAATGGAGGGGGAAGCTTGTTGAAACTTTGTGTTTTGGGGAGGGAATGGTGATTGTGAAATTCGGGGTAGGGTGGTGGGAGGCTCCTTTCCTCAACCACGAATTTGTTCCCATCCTCATGGCCTACACTACAGTATGTAGCTAGGATTAATAGCCTTTGAGTTAGTTTCAAGCCATGAATTCCCCAAAATGGTACTTTGATAGTTTTCCTTGTTTGATTCAGAGGTACGTGGATTAAGTTGCATTTGATCTTGAATTTTTCTAACTTAATATTACTGCTTATAGTTTCAGTTGACATTAACATAATACTTTTTATGTGCTAGGCACTATTCTAAACACTCTTCATGTATTAATTTAACTACCATATAAAACCTTATGAGGCAAATGCTATCATTATCCCCATTTACACGCAAGAAAACTGAAAGCCAAGAAGCTTCATAACTTACCTGAGATCACTAGAAAGTGGTGGAACTTAAAATTTCAAGTAGTAAATAAAAGTGGAAATGGATACTATTTAGTTTCTAGAATGAAATACAATATTATGTATATGTATAATATATTATTTATTCTGATATTAGTATCATTTTATCATTTTACAAATGAGGAGACTTTGGGAGGTTTAAGTGTCTCCTAGTAAGTAGAAGAGTCCCTCTTTTAATTGAGGTCTGTCTGACTATATAACCATAGGCTTGACTATCATTTAATACCTAAATAGCTTTTGGGAATTTGAATGGCCAGTGGTCTCTGCTGCTTCCTACAGATATTTCCAAATACTATCAGGATCTCTTGGGAATAAAACAACTTTGCCTGAAGCCCAAAGATGAGATCAAAAGCCAATATCACTTTTCAATTGTGCAATTATAGCACTTCTTGTGTGGTTTTACAACTCACTCCAGACTGCATTTATTACTATCATCACTTGTTCCAAATACAGGCCATGGAACAAGTAGTTTGCTTTGTGAAATATGGGATAGCATGAGCAATCTTTTGGTTTTCTAATGTGGAGGTAGAGGATGCCAGCCATAACTTCCAATGTTTCCATTAAGATATATTATTAGTGCTTGCATTCATATAGTTGAATCCATAAATTTACAGGAAATTATAGTAATTTTCTTCATCCCAGTAGTCAAAAGTTTTAAAGTAGGAAAGCAAATTGACTTTCATGTAATTTTCTTAGTTCATTTATGCCAGGGAAGCTTTTACTATGTGAGGTATTCTGAGTGTAGCTCAGAGGCAAATGAATCTTTCACTTTAAGTGGTATGAAACATCTGGGAGTTAGTTCTTACCTGTTAAATTAATAGTTCATAGAACTCCAGTTTTGCAGAGTTTGTACTAAATTTAGGACAGAATGAAAGTTCTTTTCCCTAAAGGACCAAAACCTTTGCTGCTAGACCAAGATTTATTTTGATAAAGATTGCAATTTGCTCATTGGTTTAATTAACTTATTCTCATTCTATTTTACTTTGAGATGTTGTCTTTATGGGATTCAATGAATGTTTTTTTAACAAAGAGATGGTGCAAGCAAGAACTAGTTATTAGCTCACATCACAGATAGTTGATGTAGTTATTATGCTGTCAGGCTGAAGTGACATGAAATGATGAGGCAATTTTTCAAGAGTATTTGTCAGATGGAAAAAATTGTATTGTGTTCCATATAAGCACTTTTGTTTATAGCAATAACTTCACATTTTAGTGTTCAAAACAAACAGTAAACATGAAATTTTCTATTAAACAATTGTTATAATGAGTACCCTATTAAACATTTTCTGTGGAGAATTGCAAGCCCAAACAAAACTGTTCTCTTTTGTTCTAAATAGAGCACTGTTTCCCAAATGGGGGTCTAACTTGCACAAAATAGAATTAATTGATCCCTTTTCTCATCCTAAGCCTTTAAGGATGAAGGAAGACCCAAAACCAGTACAAAGTAATCACTCACTGAATATTAATTGCATATGAAGATAGGATGAGTTTATATTAATTTTTTTCTGTTAGCCTATTTTTAAGCTTACTATCAATCAAAGCCCCTCAAATTTTACCTGGCACTGCCAAGTCACACCGACCCTGTATTTGTAAATTTTTTCTTACATTTATATTTAGTTAACTTCTTCTTGATGCATATTTGGCTTATCTTCTTGGCTTATGGCTTTTTAGTTTTGATTTTGTCAACATTGTCATCTGAAAATTTTTTGGCTATAGTTTTATCCGAGTCATTAACAATAAGCAAGGCAGACAAGATGGTGGCAGCACAGAGCAGGAGAAATGGTGGTGGCAGAAGCATTAGTGGGACTGGTCATGGCCCCAGCTGCAGGACAGGTAGCATCCGCAGTAGCTTCTTAGATAAATGGGAAATTGACAGTAAGCCTGTAAAAATTGACAAATGGGATGGATCAGCTGTGAAAACTCTCTGGATGATTCTGCCCCAAAGGAGAAGAGCGTCTTTCTGTTGGCTCACAGGAAGGATCCTACTGGAATGGATCCTGATGATATTTCAACTGTCCTCCAGTCTCAAAAGGCTTAATGACAAATATACCCTGAAGCTGACTTTCATCAGTGGGAGAATAAAGCAGCAGCAGGAAGCTGAATTCACCAAGTCCATCACCAAGTTTTTGACCACAGAGGGACACTGGTTCTGGATGCACACGAGCCTGAAATATCCAGGGTCCTTGACAGTCTTGCCACAGAAAGAAAAATAAAATAGCGAAGTCTAAAAGCAGACCTCTTTCTGCTGGACCATGCTGAATTACTGGATGGGTGGGGAAAGAAAAAGAACTTAAAATGAGTAAAGTAAGAAATGTCCAAAATGTTCCTTTTTTGTCCTGAAATTTTAGTCCTTTCTGGAAAAATAGGATTTTCTAGCACAGATATGAGAATCTGTAGCTCCTAGGTCTAGCTGTAGTTTCCTTGGTCTGCTGATTGTGTTGTGTTACTAATTGTGTTGCGTTACTTGCTTTGGAAAAGCATTCTTGCGTTTTTTTTTTTTTTTTTACTATTACAAGACTTTTTTCTTCTGTACTTAGTAGTTCTTTCTATAGTATAGCTTTGTGCCATGAAGCATTTGAAGACTTCAATGCTTCAATAACTTTGAAAAATTAACTTCTATAACTTTGAAAAATTGTTAACCTAATGCTGACTTTGTGTTAATTCCTATTTCAATAATTGTTTCCCTGAAGAATTCTGGATACAACTTCTTGCGTATTACAGCTTCCAGCTTCCTTCACACACCATTTTTTTTGTGTGGGTGACTTGGGGGAAAAAAAAAAACAACAACAGCCAGAAAACAAAAATATAGCTTTTAAATTTGCTTAAAACAGACGAGCCTGTTACATTTTATGTTCTTAACCAATTGAAGAAGCCAGTGACATTTTTATTTTTATATTGTCTGTTTTCCACTAGTATATCTCTGTTGGTTTGTTTGTGCTTTAGTAACTGCCATTTTCTAATTTTTTTTTTCAATCAAAGGAAAAAAAATGTAAAACACACACACACACAAAAAAAAAAAAAAGAAAGAAAAGGTATAATAATTAGATAGCACCAGAGACAGAATCAAAAGTAGCTGGAAAAAAAAAAGTAGCTGGACTAATTCTGGTACTATGTAGCTGTGTACTTAACTTTAGCATTAAAGTACAATTCTCTAACTTAAAAAGACTATTTTGAAGAGAAAATGGTATATTAGAAGAAGTATGTACTTTCAAGTTGCTTCATAGCTCAAGATTCAAGCAGCAGGCATATTGCTGAGGGAATCCACTGGAATTCAGTACTGGGCAGTAAAATAATCATAGAGACAGAAATCCAGAATCTTTGAACATAGAACAAGAAAGACATTTGAGACTCACCAGCTTTGCTGGTGGCAGTAGTGTCAGCACTGCCAGTTCACTCCAGAGGGGATTTTTAATATGGGCAGAAAGAGAGAAAAGCATTGCAGATAAATTTGTCACAAGAGAACCTGTGGGGGCAGTGAGGGTGGCTGATCTTAACTGACTCAGAGACAGTGGGACAAGCTGATGACTAAAAAGGCTCATAGTCTCTCAGTGGGTGAGCAGAGAGTTTCATGGGGAACTATTTGCAAGTGGTCACAGGGCAGCTTGCAGTGGTGGGAGATTGGGAGTTCATAGAGGGCTTTGCCAGCTTGTCCCAGAAGATGCCTGTCATGGGGTCCAAGAGTGTGACTAGGCTAGCATGACTGCAATAGATAGAGAGAGGACTGAACCCAGGGTGATCCAGGCAGAAAATAATGAGGCTCTCAAGTTCCCTTTATCTCTGGTCACTCATACAATCAGTTGGGGAAAGGCCAGAAATTGGTCAGACAGACATGCCCGCACTCTTTATGCCCTGAAAATTTGAAGGTTAATCCATACTGGCATATTTTAGAATATTCAAGAAAAGAAATAATTACTTTTAATACCAACCTTTTAAATTTCATGAAGATTTTGGTAGGAATAATGGTATATACTATAAGCATTGACAAAACTGAAAATTTCTTTCTATGAAATATAAAATGCTCAGTATCTAAATCCAAGTTGGGTGTGGTATATCAGTGTTAACTTTGGATGTTTTGTGTTTTTATATTTATGTTGCAGGGTTCAAGATGCAAATATAAAATTTAATATTTGTCATGCTTTTACAAAAGTAAATCCTAAATTATTAAGCTTTGTCCATATGTACTTATACTTTTGAAATTACTTGTCATATATTAAAAATTCCCTTAACCCCTCCCCCCCAAAAAATATTGTAAAGCTCCCAAGTCGAAGAGGTTCTCTGGAAGAGCAATGAAGTAAATGAAAATTAAGATCCAAGCAAATTCAGGAAACAAACCAAAATGGCAAGAAATAACAAAACATCTACCCATAATAACACTGAATTTAAATGTTCTCAATAAAGAATAGGTTGTCAGAATGGATTAAATAACAAGATACAACTATATGTTGTTTGTAAGAAACTCATCTCATAGGCAAAGGCATCCACAGGCTGAAAGTAAAAGGATGGAAAAAATATTTCATGCAAATTATTCTATGCAAAAGGAGTCTGAAAACAAACAAGACAAAGCCAATTTATATTGTCTGTTTTCCACTAGTATGACAAAGCCAATTTCAAGCAAAAATTAATCAGAATTAAAAAAATAAATAAATAAAGTTATGAAGTACTAGTAAAAGGATTAATCCAACAAAATATGATAGTAAATATTTATGCCCCAAATGTCAGTGTGTGCACCCAATCATATGAAACAAATAATTATTGACATTAATTCTCAGACAGACCCCAATAAAACAATAGTGAGTGATTCAACATACCCCTTTCACCAACAGACAGGTCATCCAGATAAAAATTTAACAAAAATACTTCCGACCTAAATAATGCTATAAATCAAATGGATCTAATAGACATCTACAGAATATTTCATCCTAAAATAGCAGAATTCACTTTCTTCTCAGCAGTTCATGGAACCTTTTCCAAAATACACCATGTCAAAATACACAATGTCTGTCTTAACAATTAAAAAAATGATATAATCATGTGCATCTTATTAGATCATAATAGAATAAAATCAGAAATCAAATAACTTATAGAAAGCACATAAACACATGGAGATTGAATAATACTCTTTTAAATGAGGAATGGGACATAGAACACATGAAAGAAGAAATAATAAATTCTTAGAAACAAATG
The DNA here is from genome assembly GCF_047511675.1 of Marmota flaviventris. NCBI lineage: Eukaryota > Metazoa > Chordata > Mammalia > Rodentia > Sciuridae > Marmota > Marmota flaviventris. The sequence continues at coordinate 22,428,115 of NC_092512.1, read as the reverse complement.
AGAACAGTGATATAACATTAAAAATTTCTAGGCAGTATGAAGGCAGTTCTAAGTGGAAAGTTTATAACATCGAGAGCCTACATTACAAAAATGAAAACAAAAGACAAAATAAAAAATAAAACAAAATAAAAAATAAAACAAAATAAAATAAAAACCAGAAAGATCCCAAATAAATAATGCTATGCCTCAAGGCCCTAGAAAAGGAAGAAAAAACTAATTTCAAAATCAATAGAAGATGGGAAATAATTAAGATCATAGCCAGAATTAATGAAATTAAGAATTTAAAAAACGGAAAGAATCAATATAACAAAAAGTTGATTCTTTGTAAAGAAAAACAAGATTGACAAACCATTAGCCAAACTACAAAATAAAAAGAGGGAAGACCCAAATTAACAAAATAATTTGAAAAAGGAGGTGGTATCACTGGCACTTCTGAAATCCAGAGGCTCATTAGAAACTATTTTGAAAAGTTATCTTCCAGTAAACTAGAAAATCTAGAAGAAATTAAGAAATTTCTAGACACGACGACTTGCCCAAATTGAATCATGAAGATATAGAAAACACAAGTAGACCAATATCAAGAAATGAGATTGAAGCATAAATTAAAAGCATTTCAACAAAGAAAAACCCAGGACTAGGTTGATTTTCAAATGAGTTCTACCAGACCTGTGAAGAAGTGTTAATGCCAGTCTTCCTCAAATTATTCCATGAAATAGAAAGGGAGAGAACACTCCCAAATTCTGTGAAGCCATTATCACCTTGTTACCAAAACCAGACAAAGACACATAATGGATTGAAAATTACAGACCAATATCTCTGATGGCCACAAATGTAAAGACCCTTAATAAAATTATTAAATGCATTCAAAAATACATTAAGAAGATAGTACTTCCAGTCATAATGGTGCATGCCTATAATCCCAGCAGCTTGGGAGGCTGAGGCAGGAGGATCACAAGTTCAAAGCCAGCTCATAGTCAAGTGGGTTTCATCCCAGGGATACAAGGTTGGTTCAATATATGCAAATCATTATAGGTAATTCATTACACAGATAGAATTAAGGACAAGACTCACATGATCATTTTAATAGATGTAAAAGAAAAAAGAAAAAGCCTTTAACAAAATCTAGAACCCACCCATGTTAAAAATGCTGGAGAAACTAGAGATAGAAGAAATTTACCCAAACATTATAAAGGCTACATAATACAGTCCAAAGCCAATATATTGGATGGAGAAAAACTGAAAACATTTCCTCTAAAAACAGGAACAGGACAAGAATGTCCATACTCACCACTCCTATTCAATATAGTTCTCAAAACTAGTCAGAGCAATCAGGCAAGAGAAGGAAATTAAATGAATTAAAGCAGGAAAAGAAGAAGCCAAAATATGTCTGATGATGACATGATTCTATATATAGAAGTCCCAATAAATGCCACCAGAAGACTTCTTGAGCTGATAACTTAATCAAAGTAGCAGGATACAAGATCAACATTCATAAGTCAATAGCTTTCCTATACTCCAATAATGAACCTGCTGAGAAAGAAATCAGTAAAACTATCCTGTTCACAATAACTTTAAAAAAATGCTTGGAAATAAATATAATTAAGCAGGTGACAGACCACTACAATGAAAACTATAGAACATGGGAGAAAAAAATTGAAGAAGACCTTAAATGGAAACACCTCCCAGGTTCTTGTATAGGCAGAACTAATATTGTCAAAATGGCCATTCACCAACATGTTATATAGGTTCAGTGCAATCCTCTTGAAAATACCAATGGCATTCTTCACAGAACTAGGAAAAAACAGCCCTAAAATTCATTTGCAAGAATAAAAGACATAGAATAGCCAAAGCAAAACCGAGCAAAAAAAGTGACACTGGAGGAATCATAATACCCGATCTCAAATTATACTACAGAGTTTTAGTAACAAGGACAGTATGGTTTTTGCATCAAAATAGATATGAAGATCAATGGAATAGAATAGAAGACATAGAGACAAACTCATAGTTACAGTCATCTGATTCTTGACCAATGCACCAAAAATACATGTTGGAGAAAAGATAGCCTTTTAAACAAATGATTCTGAGAATACTTGACACTCATATATAGAAGAATTAAACTAGATCCCTATCTTATACCCTGAACAAAAGTCAAATCAAAGTGGATCAAAGACCTAGGAATTAGACCAGAAACTCTGCAACTGTTAAAAGAAAACATAGGGTCAACACTCCAATATATTATCACAAGCATTAATTTCCTTAACAGGACTCCTAAAACTCAAGAAATAAAACCAAGATTCAATAAGTGTGATGGAATCATATTAAAAGCTTACACACAGCAAAGGAAATGATTTATAGCATGAAGCTTATAGAATGGGAGAGTATCATTGACAGCTACACCTCTGATGTGGGGTTAATATCCAGAATATATTAAAAAACTCAAAAAAATTAATTCCAAAATAATAACAACCACCACCAAATCAATAAATAAGCAAAAGAATAAAACAGACATTTAAAAGGAGACATACAAATGACCAACAAATATAAGAAAATGTACAACATCACTAGCAATCAGGGAAATGCAAATAGAAACTACATTGAGATTTCATCTCATTCCAGTTAGAATGGCAATCATCAATAATACAAACAATAATAAATGTTGGTGAGGATGTGGGAAGAAAAATACATTCATACATTATTGGTGGAACTCAAATTAGCACAAGCACTCTGGAAAGCAGTATGGAGATTCCTCAAAAGACTAAATAAAGAGTGAAACACCTTATGACCCAGCTATCCAACTCCTTGACATTTATCCAAAATAAAGTAAACCCAGCATACTATATTAATATAGTTGCATCGATGTTTATAACAGCATTATTCACAATTGCCAAGACATGTAAGCAGTTCAGGTGCCTGTTAACAGATGAATGGATAAATAAGATGTGATATATATATATATATATATATATATATATATATATATATATATATATATTTGGTGGAGTTTTACCTAGCCATAAAGAAGGATGAAATTATGACATTTGCCAGTAAATCAATGAAATGGAGAACATCATGCTAACTAAAATAAGCCAGACTCAGAAAGTCAGGGGTTAGATGATTTCTTTCATATGTGGAATATCAGCAAAGTAAGAAAAAGAAGAAGATGAAAGAAGAGGAAGAGAAGAAGAAGAAAAATATGGAGGAGGAAGAGGAGAAGTTGGATCTCATGAAAACAGAGGTGACATCAGTGTAGTATAAGGGGCTTGAGGGGGAGGGAAGAGGGGCAGGAAAAGAGGGGAACTGTGGAATGAAATAGAAAAAAATGCTATGTACATATGATATACCACAATGAATTCTACCTGTCTATATATTTATAAATCACCAATTAAAAAAATAAATAGAGGGCTGGGGCTGTAGCTCAGTGGCAGAGCACTTGCATGAGGCACTGGGTTCGATCCTCAGTACCACATAAAAATAAACAAAATAAGGTACTATGTCCATATACAACTAATAAATAAATAAATATAAAGGAGACCAATAGAGTAGAGGAAAAGAAATGGGGGAGGGAGGCAGAGAGGGAAAGAGGAAGCACTGGGAACTGAAATGGAGCAAATTATTTTCCATGCCTGTATGATCATGTCAAAATGAACCCCACTATTATGTGTAATTACAATGCCCTAATAAAAACTTTAAAAAGACAGATTTATATGGCAAAATGCCAATGGATTGCCTTGTAACAGAAAGTTTATTATCACAATGTTGTCATTGTGTTGACCTGTTGGAATTCTATTATCAAGATACCCAAGACTCCAATTTGATAATCAGAAAGTTGATTGGTGAAAATGATCTTGGAAAATACAAAAGGAATATTTTCATCCTTTTGTATTTTCCATATAGATTTAGCAGGAAATCTCAGTTTAGTAATGAACTGTGTTTCAAATGTGAACCTGTGATCCTTTGTTTAGAATTTGTAGTATTTTTTTCCCCTGCAGGAACAATGTTTCCATGATGATGAAATTCTCAGGCAATGCCATAAAAAGCTTATTTGAGCTTTCATGTGGATAAAAAAGTGTGCTTTTGAGCAAAAACCTAGGGGAAATTGTAGCTATGTCAAAACTAATAATTAAAACAAAACATTGATTGAAAAGTAGTCCTTAAATACTACTTTTTATAATATTACAAGATTTCTTCCAATTTCAGTTTCTTTTGTGTTAACCTGTGCCCTATGTGCTTTCAACCCTTTATCTCCATCTTCTTGGGGCACTGGGCATCCTTATTAAGTGGCATTTGCCACAGAGCACTGTACTTATTGACTTCCTTTTTCTGTCTTTTCTGGATAAATTCTCTGTCTGTAAACTACAACTTGCTAACCTAATAGATGGCTTGAGATACTAAAAATGTCAAAGCTCTCAGAGGGTGTAAATTTGAGCAGGGTGCAAGGGGAAGACCTCTGGAAGACCAACTCAAAGATTCATCTTCAGTAAGGGACATTTATAGAAAAGAGCATGGTAGGCTACTCTTTGTTGGAATATAGCAAATGATGTTTCTTAACAGTTACTGTGGAGGTTAGATCACTGGAACAAATCCTAAACCCATTAAATCTCATCATAAATGGTTTATACAGTTAATTAGGAGGTCTAATTCCTTTCAGAGGGAGACCTTAAATAGCATTACAAAATGTCTGTGTTGAACCAGTTTGTGAAGAGTTTTTCTGTGACAGAGATAATAGGGTCTTATATCTATAAATAATCCTGATTGAAAAAGTAAGTTTTTCATAATATTTTTGTTAAAGAGCCCAGATTTAACTTCCCAATTTTGGAGATCACAGGTGTATGTTTATTAGGATAGTACTGAGAGAGAATTTGTGAGTGTGTGTGTGTGTGTGTGCCTGCACACACACACACACACACACATACACACATACATTCCACCCTGTCAGTCTATGGATGCAAGATCAGAAAAACTGTACCCTTGAGCACTGTGATCAGTTATGATAAAGCAGGTATTGCAGAAGCATGTTTAAACAAAACAAGGAAGAATACAAGTACTAACAACATTTTATTTCGAGTTAGTAAGGTCTAGTTCAAAACTATGGAGAACAAAAATCCTGCAAAACAGTAAAATTGTGTGGAAATTCATTTTGTCTTAGTAAAATGATATAACAGCCATGTATCCAGAGCAACAGAAGGAGGAGATTCATGAGAGGAGTTATGTAATATGGATGGATTTTAATGTCATGAATCTGGTTTGTTTTGAAAACAGGTCCCTTTTGAAATATTTATTTATTCTATTAAAATACATTTAATGTCATCTTCATAAATTAATACCATATTTTATATGAAATCTTGATTTGTGCCAATCTAAAGTTTAATAAAAATAAGACTTTTCAGGAATGTAGACCCTGGAGTGAAAATGGATTACTATTTTAATCTCATCCAGGACATTGATTATGCTTAATTTGTCTGCATAGAAGACAACTAAGGATTTTTTGTTGTTGGATGAATCCATATTGGATAAAAGAGAATATATATTCTGCCATTTTTTTTTACTCTCTTAAGGGGTAATCAGTATGATACTGCCTGAAGTCACAATCTTTGGATGAATGAATCAATGAAAGAAATTATTGACTACCATTTGTGAGTCCAGGATACTGAGCTTACAGAGGTTGTCCAATTACTATCACCACATTTTCCTTGTTTTTATTAACTAAATCTTCATCATCCTTGCTTTGGGTGCCATGTAATTTCACAATTACATTAAAATTTTGTCTCTTCTTAACACATCACTAACAAATATTGTATTTTCCAAGATACTTTATTATTCCACTTTTCTACTTTTTAATAGCTTAATGATAGATGTTAAAATGATTATAAGAAATATATTAATATTAAGGTGAGGTGATATGATTAGAGTTGTGTTTTATGATTTCATATTTTTCTATAACTAGTATGCATTATTTTTTACATAAAATATATTCCACTTAAAGTTTATGTAGTTTCTTCTAAATTCCTGAGTTTTCTCTCATACAGAGAAAAATACACAACCTCTAAACCCCGTGTTCACAGTTCACTCTGATTAAAATCCTGTGGGCAGTATCTTTCTTAGCACATAAAATTTTTGAACAAAATCATTTTTTCTTTGTTAAGGTTTGAGGTACTTGTCTAACTCTATTCTACTTCCTAAGTGTAGTTATAAGCTAAAAAAATAAGGTATATACTTAACTTCTATATACTTTGTTCAGAGAACTACCTGATATCTTTTTCTTTTGCACAACTTTTATTTAAATAAAAAAATTATATGTATATATGTGTGTATCTCTCTCTCTCGCTCTCTCTCTCTCTCTCTATATGTGTGTGTGTGTGTGTGTGTGTGTGTGTGTGTGTGTGTATGAAGATTTCTGCTTGATGGTAGAACGTAAAAAGTTGTAATATGCCATTCTCTCCATTTAAAAGTCAGGAAAAATAGATAAACTGGAAAAATCACAGCTTTTAAAAACTCATCAGAAAGAGAAAGACACAAAGAAAACTCAGTGTATTAAACTTATGAATACTCAAGTTCCAGGATCATTCTCTTCCCTCCAGGACACAGTTGATCAGCTCTGCATGTGACAATTTAATGCTGTAGCAGTATAAGAAGGATTTTGGCAGATACTCTTTGATGCCTCATGCTCTCATGAAGTCTTTCCAATAGTCTTTCTTAGTGAGTGTCAAGCTCAGGAGTAGAAGGCATGTGTGTTACTGGCCTCTTAAAACCTAACACAATTGAAGGGTTGTTATGTGAGGCAGAAACAGATACAATAATTTGGCTTTCTGATTAGATTTTTTTTCTTCTGGGGAGATGACATCTTATCTTATAACTGATAAGAACATTCTGATTGGCTTGATAGTTGTGTTTTTCTCTTGCAAATTAATAAGGCACTCTTTGGTATTTTTATTTTTATTTTTTTTGATACTGGGTATTTAACTCAAGGACACTCAGCCACTGAGCCACATCCCAAGCCCTATTTTGTATTTTATTTAGAGACAGGGTCTCACTGCATTGTTTACTACCTCGCTTTTTGCTGAAGCTGGCTTTGAACTCGTGATCCTCCTGCTTCAGCCTCCTGAGTTGCTGGGATAACAGGCAAATGCAGTTCTTTGGTTTCTCAAAACAGACAACAAAAATGTGGCTCATAATTCATGGAATTAGTTTGTGGGTCAAATCAACTTTCTCTAGCACAGGGTCTCTGTAAATTTCACAAAAAAACTTGTGTGTCTTCAAATGCCAGTTCTATAAATAGGTTTTATCTTATAGTCTCAAAATTCTTGCCAGATTGGAAACATTTCTATTTAAATTGAAAACTAAAAGCTAAAGGATATTTCACCAGAAATTATTTTAGTTATTAAGCAGCTCTCAGTAGATATTTATGGGATTCTTGGACTATGGAATCAAATTTTGTCTTGCTAATAAGTGGTCTAGATTATGAAATCCAGTAGCAATAATTTATTAAATTAATTAAGAGACATTGTAGTAACAGATTTAATAGTAGTAGAGTCAGACAGTATTATTAGGCCTGGGTAGATATATAAAATAATGCTATTCATGACTAAAATTTATCTTGACTTACTTACTAAAAATAACAGCATATTTCATTTTTCTGGTAGTTTTATTATAATATTCTATGAATATAATTTGGCTAGGTTGGATTTTTCATTAATTAAGCATAAATTCTACTAAGACAAAGTAGGAAATAATAAAACTGTGTAAGTGTTAACATTTCTGAGAATAAATGACAAAATTAATGGAGATGTCAATCATAAAATGAATTATATGGGCTGAAGAAAAATGTGAACATCAAATTAAGAAGGGGCATTACATTTTAAGTCTAAGGTAAGGTGGATGAGTAGAGCTGAGTTTCATAAAAAGAAAGATTTGAGGTCATAACTAAAATAGACTTTATGTCAAGCCAACTAATCTCAATTTATATTCTTTCTTACCCTAAGCTGTAGCTAATATACCTGCATATTATGAGGAATACTGTCAAGAATGATAATGGAGGATAAGTAGAACCCTCCTGAAACTCCTCTAGAATGGAGTGCCATCCACATAATAGGAAAGAAGACAAATGAAGTATGTAATGTGGTACCATCTGAGGTTTCAATACATGTATGTTAATCGAGTTGGTGAAACGCTAGTGGTGAAACATCAAAGAAGCAGGAGGTGAGGACCACAGCTGTGACTGTGGTCACAGTTCAGGTGTGCTGTAATGAGGAGCTGAATTGCAGTAGCCTCAGGCGCTGAAGGGGGTGCTCAGGGCTGGATGCAGAAGCAAGGAATTAAGACCTTAGTCTATCATAATTGGCCCCTGACATGAAGGTAATCTCAGGCAAGTTATTTCACCATTCCAAACTTCATGTGTTTGGAATAATAGCATGTCTTTATTAGCATTGTTGAGAGAATAAATGGAATATAATGCATGTGAAGAGCTTAGCACAGTGCCTGGCACATAACAAAAAAAGTTAAATAAATAATAGCAATATGGCTGAAAAGAGAAGGAGCCAAAGGAGTGAGAATCACGGGCGAACCCTTAGTGAAAGTGGAAGATTTGTAAGTAGGACTTGGTTGATCCAGAAGGAGGATGATAAGAATAGCTACTGCTGCAGCTGATCTTGCATATGAAATAGTGGAAGTAAGTTTTTAGGTTTCATGTTTAAGGGCCCAACACTTCCCTATTAGCCTGGGGAGAGGTTGCAGTGTCTTTTGTTTTTCTGGACAGCAGGGGGCTCCCAGGTACTGAAAAGCAATAAGCAAGGGTCTCTTGTTTTCTGTACTTTGCTCAGTTAACTTTTGTTATTTATTGCAAGAGTGAGCCGGCCTCATTTGGTAATATGATTTAAAAGAAGTTTTGCATTCCTATAATCACAAATGTACAATTTTCTCTACTAGGAACTTGAAATCCATTGAACCTTTAAACAGAGCAAGCTTATTTCAGTCTTTAATTTAATGTCCATCCATTTCCATTTATACAAAAGTGGCCTAGATTCCACAAAAACATGTGAGATGTTCACATCGGGAACTCAAAGATTAAAGAGCATAATAAGGAAATAGAGTCCAGCATAAAAAGAAGGAAGAGTTGGAGTTGTGGGTTCACTTGTGGGATATAACCATGGGGAACTTGGGAAGACATCATAATGGGGTAAGGTGTGGAGGACATTCCACATATAGGAACAGCACATTCACAAAGGCATGGAAGAATGAAAATGCCTGAGAAATGTTTCGCGTGCAATCAAATTAATGCAAAAAAAGCAACAGTAACAAAAACAATGTTCATACCAGCATCTAGCACTGTGCCTGATACTCCAACACACTTGAATGAATGAGTGCTGAATGAATGAGTGTTGGTGCTCTGCCCTAAATTCTAAGCATGTGAAATTCAGTGTGAATTGTTGTGCATGATTTCAGATGCCAGGCTGTTTCAATAATACACAGAAACTAATCCTCTGCTTGAATGCCCTGGTGTTTTTCCTAAAACAACAAACTGTAAGTTGGAGTACCACTTGTTTCTTCTATCTTCATGCCCATTTTAAAGTATCCGGCTCTTTTTCTCGCTAAATGCATCATCATTTCTCAAGTGTTCATCTATTCTGTGCCTAGCAGAGGTTGTCAGTGTTGTTATGACTCTTAACTGTTCTTTATAGAAGGAACCCATACAAAGTAATGTTGGTGTGTAATTGAGATGTGAAAAGGGTTGCCCCTCAGGTCTCCATTCAATAGAAAGGAAGAAATAGAATGAGTTATACAATTTTCTAGAAATTCTGACTGTTTTTCTGATCAACTTGATATGGGTCAGATAGAAGTGTTCTTCTGACAGGAAAAAATAGTCTTTTTCTGTCCAAACAGAGAAAGCCTATGTGTTTCTAGCAAAACCTACTTGTTTCTTTTGACTTCTGAATATTTCTAGGTTAGATGTACTTAAATGTAGCCTCATTTTTCCTTAGTAGAAATGCAATATATTCTTAACATCTTCTATCAATATTATTTAATTTAAATTTAAGGTTAGACAGACATAGCACATTTTTGGGCTAAAATCTTATGTTCAGGTTCTGTATAATTTAGTTTTAATTCTCAATCAGGATGGATTATATGAAGAGTTCAATAATAAAGAAAGATGGATTTCCATTTATTTTCAGTTTTAAGAGAATCTCAGCTCTGGGGATTCCCCAATACCTCTCAATGAGTGGGAAGGTACACTTTGAAAATGATCTTGTGCAGTATAGTTGTTATTTCCTTGAAAACCAACTCAGTCAAATAACAGGGCTATTATATACTTGGCATTAATATAACTGAAGGCTTCAAGTGACTTCCTGTATTTATCAATAATTCACAAGGGATGCATTTAGGTGTGTTTTCTACCAAGCCCACAGCCTTTTGGCTGAGTTTTCCAAGACAGGTGCAGCTCTTCTATTGTTCACATTGCTGTCTGTGCCAAAGAGGAACAATTCAATAGAAAGGCAGCCTTGCAGCACATAGCTGCCAAGTTATGTCAAGTGTGAATCATACCTATTTTAAAAAATATAATTTGGGGATCCAGACAAGAAGGAAGAAAAAAATGCAGGTTAATGAATTGCACAAATATTTGCATTTTATATTTGTACATAATATTTAACTAAGGTACAAAGAGGATGAAAATCAATACAAAGTGAAAATGAATGAATCTGAACTTGGCAGTCTGCATTTTAATTCACTGCACTGATATGTGTAAGCCACTGCATGACACTCTTTGCAAATTGCCCTGGGTGTCACTGAAGCAGAACACTGTCTAGAAAAATCTCCATGTAGTCAGAGTGAAATGGGTTCGGATGGACTTGTCTCTTTTTTTCATCTTTATTTTTATACACAGAATTCATCATTTGTTGTTAAACGTTGAAGTAATAAAGAGAAATACAGATTAAAGAATAAAAGACTCCTTCCTTCATAACTTCCAGCCCCTACAAGTACCACTACCATATCTGTATTTATTTTTCTAACCCCCCTTTTAAATACATATGCAAACACATCTATCTATAATTTGTGAAGAAAAAAACTATCCTATGTTACAGATTACTTCATAGCTTCCTTTTACCTCTGGATAATATGTGATGGGCTTCTTGCAATGATAGAACATAGGTCTACTTTTTTAAAAAAAAATTGGGTCTATGGAATTCTAAACTATGAATACACCATAATTTATTAAATATTTCTTTCCATTTTGTTAGTTAGGATTTACTTTTAGCTGCTGGTATCAGACATTAAAAAATTAGTACAAAGACATTAGAAGTTTTATCTTTCTCATATAGTAAGAGTTGGTGTGATGACTACCTGATATCTTCAGGCATTGACTGATTTCAGTGTTGTGACATTGAGCATGGCTCCAATTTCAAGGTAATATCATGGTCCCAAAGTGGCTGTTAGAGCTCCTTCAATCAAATGTTCATTCCAATCAGGAAGAAGTGGAAGAAAAGGAATGAAAATTCTGTCCATTTTTCAAAGAACTTTCGTATAAGTCTTATCTAATAATTTCTGCTTATATCTCATTTGTCATATTTTAACACATAGCCATCCCTTCATGTAAGGAATTAAGGGAAATGCAGTATCTTAGCATTTCATATTGGTTCTATTGATAAATCAAGTTCCATCAGTAAGGAAGGAGGAGAAAATGGAGGTTGAGTGGGTAATTAGCAATTTCTACCACATTTATTGATAGATATTTTGATAGTTTACATTTTCACTATAACGAAGAGTATTACAGTGAATAGCCTTAACATTATTCTTTTTGTGGTATTTGCTTCATTTTTCTGTGTAATCCCTGTTTTCAACTCTGATTGAGCTATTTGCTCTTTCCCACTAGTGCATCTTTTTATTATTTATAACTCCATCCATTTTTCTTCTGCTTTTACTCAGGGGAGTAGATACCACCCCCCCCACTTCATCCTAAGTCTGGTCCCCCCACCCTTTGGACTTGGTGGTAAATAATGGTAAACAAACACAATAAGAGGTTAAGATATTGATGTGAAAGAAGGATACATTGAGGGTGTTCCACTTGACCATCTTAGGCCAGATAATCCTGTGGCTGAGAGCTCAGATAGTGTGCCATGAGCTGCCCTATGGTGCTCTAAGGTGCCCCACAGTTACGGCTCCAGGCAGTTACTTAACCTCTCTGAGCCTCAGCTACTGCTCAATAAAATGCTTCAAATTCTGGTACTTACCTCATAGGGTAGGTGTAACATGGAACGGCAGCTGGCACACAGTGAGTGCCGTGTGTGTTGACGGTTGTTAACTATTGTCTCACTGAAGTAGAAAGAAAATGTCTCTGTGCAGGAAAGTGGTGGTCAGAGTCCAGAACAGGTTTTGTGGAAGATTTGAAGAGACCAAGGAGGAATGGGCAGAGAGGCTGTCGGGTGGTGTGAAGAGGCTCCTGTCTGAGGTGAACACAGGGGGAAGCATGTGAAGCTGAGGAACAGGACTGAAGACACAACTGGGCAGGCAGGTCAAGGTAGGGCTGGGATTGACCCAGGGGCTGTCGGAAAGCTGGATGGAACACTAGAGGGTGCTGATGTGAATTAGATGAAATAATGTACCACAGGGCTCTGGCAGGGAAGGGAGAACAAAGAGGAAGGAGGGAGTTTCTTTTTTATTGAGGGATTGAAGTGAATTATAGATAGAATTAGGGTAGGTTTTCAAAATGCAGGCTTTTTAAATAATCATTCTGGACAAAAATAAATTCTCATATATGGCTTATGTAAGTAGATCCTTGAAGTGAAAAACAAATGTCAGAGAAGGTCAGAAAAATATAGGGAACCAAACGTGTCATTCAGTTTAATTAAATGGGCAGTCGAGGGTCACGTGGTACGTGCCAGTGGATGTGTTTGTGTTGTGCACAAAATAATGATATTTCTTAACCTGAAGTCGCTTACCAAGTGCCTACCATTCTAGAAGGAGAGACTCCTGAATCAATTATGAGGTGGAATTTGCAGTCACTTGAGGACCCTGGAGACAAACAGGAAGGGGTTAGTGAGCCAATAGTCAGAGTCCATAACAAGCATGGAGGAGTGCCTATCAGTGGAAAAGAAGCGGTTGCAGCCTGTCTTCACACGGAGTTGTCAAATTCAGGTTGTAGAACACTTGTCAACATGTCTGCTCCCACGCTAGACTCTGAAGTCCCTCTCACTCATCTGGTTGATTCAGATCCTTATGGTCTACTGGAATGATGGCTTTGATTCCTCACTGCCTGCTGGCCAGGGGCCTCCCTCTGATCCCGCTACAGAGGCCTCTCCATAGGACAGCTCATGGCACAGCAGCGGGTGTCTTTCAGAACAAGCAAATAAGAAAGCAAGCAAGAGACAGTGAACAAGGTGAAACCAAGAGACTTTCTGTGACCCAATCTCAGAAATGACACTCCATTCCATCCCTTTTGCTACTCTGATTGGAACTGGTTCACCAGATCCAGGCAGAGGTCATTGGGGGCCATTTTTGAAGCTACCTACTACACATACTAATTTTTTTTGGCAATTATCACCTTTTAAGTTTTAATGCATGTAATGGGTCACAAAAGAAATGCATTTGCTTCCATTATTCCTGGGCTTGGTTATGAATAGCACAGCTCAGCAAATATGTGCTGATTGACTATGGAGGATATTTCAGTTTTAATAAAAAAGGTTCAATCATAAAATAAAATGACAATGTCCCCCAGAAGACATTGCTTTCAGAGTATGTAGAAATTTTAGAATTGAACTTCAGAGAAAATAACATACTCCTTGTAAGTTACAATACAAATACGTTTATTAGAATGGGTATCAAAGTTGCTGTTTAGACACATTTGACATTCATTCTATTTCTCAAAACTCTTGACTACCACAGTATATATAAGGCTTCTGGAAAAGTGCCACAAGATTTTTAGTTTCTACACTTAGAGGATGCCAGGTTCTGTTGAGTCTTAGAAGGCTGTAATTAAAATGTCTTCAAGATGAAGAGCATGAAGATGAGATAAGCAATCAAAACTGCATTAAAAGTCACCTAGCCTTTTATATTTGGTATGGAGGCAAGCAGCAATGGTCTTCTCAGACTATAAATTGGCAGTCTAAAATTATACAGTACCTACATATGAATCTTTGTATATTCTGTCAAAAAAATCTGTTGACATTATCTCCATGTCATATTTGACTTTTGTAACTCATCTAATAAAAGAGCAAATGTATTTGGACAGTTACTAGAATTTATTTGTACCTTTTAATAACTAGATTTTTCCTTGTTAGGCAAATAAGCTTCCATACATCTCTTTATACCAATGATTCAGTAAAACTTCAATTGACCAGAACTTTCTGTCTTCTGCATGCTTACATCTACACTCTATTTATAGGGAAAAGAGAGAGATCAGAGGGAGAATCAGATATGAGGGTTTTCTAAAAAGTAAACACTAATCTCCATGGATTACTACAAATGTTTGTTTCTTACTCAAGCTCCACAGGCATGATGGGCCAGCTTCCCTTGTGCTTCTGGTGTGGGAGGGTGTGGGAGGGTGTCGGAGCTGCCTACCTGAATGCTGTTGGAGAAGACAGGGATTGTGTGATGGCACCTAAAGTTTTTGCTGGCAAATGGGACATGTCCTTTTGCTCATAGTTCATTGCCTTAAGCAAATCTCACAGCCCAGCCTGAGGTCAGTGGAGTAGAGAAAGAATAACCTTTCCACCAAGAGAGACAGAGAATATGTTAAGCAATAACACAGTCCACCACTGTGACGGAGATTACTATATTGGTTGCACATGGTCACTGGCAGTTTAAAATTGTTGTCCACTAGAATGGACACTGGCTATCTTGGTATCACTTCTGTAGTTTAGACCTGACTGAGTTTCTCTTGGAATCCTAAAACCAATTCTTCTGTATCTTAGATATACAGCTCAATGATATCTCTTGATGCAGTGTTAAGTAATGTATCTTTATGGCAAGATTCTTGATCATGTCCCTTATATAACAAGAACAGCATTTGTTGTTGGCGAGGATGTGGGGGGAAAGGCTCACAGATGCATTGCAAATTGGTGCAACCACTCTGGAAAGCAGTATGGATATTCCTTAGAAAACCTGGATTGGAACCACCATTTGACCTAGATATCCCATTCCTTGGCATATACCCAAAGGACTTAAAATCAGCATACTACAGTGAGGCTAATACATCAATGTTCACAGCAGCTCAATTCACCATAGCCAAGCTATGGAACCAACCTAGGTACCCTTCAACAGACAAATGGATAAAGAAAGTGTCATGCATATACACTATAGAATACTCAGCCATAAAGAAGAATGGAATTATGGCATTTGCTGGTAAATGCATGGAACTAGAGACTATCATGCTAAGTGAAATAAGCCAATCCCCCAAAACCAAAGGCCAAATGTTCTCTCTGATATGCAGATGCTAACACACAATAAGGTGGGGTGGGGCAGAATATAAATTCATTGGATTAGACAAAGGGGGATGAAGGGAAGGGTGAAGGATGGGAATAGGAAAGACAGTAGAATGAATTGGACATAACTTTCCTATGTTCATATATGAATACATGACCAGTGTAACTCCACATCATGTACAACCAAAAGAATGGGGTGTTATACTCCATCTGTATATAATATGTCAAAATACATTCTATTGTCATGTGTAACTAAAAAGAACAAAAACAACAAAAAATAGTATTTGTGAATTGTTATGAACTTGTCTCAGTGAAATTCTGGGTGCTTTAGTTAATCTACCTAGCATTTGTGTGAAGAATAAAAGATTATTCTCATTTTACTTATCAACAAATTGACCCAGAGAGCTTATGCAAGAGGTGAAGCTGGGATGTGATAAGAGCCTTTGAACCCAGAGTTCTGGCAAATTGTTAGGAAAACAATAATGATCTTTTGGACATTGCACAACCAAAGAGGAATTTTTGCTAATTAACCAGAAAATGAAATGACCACTTTCCCCATAGATTTCGAAATGGCCCAAACTATTACTAAGCTGCTCACAAAAAATATTATAGGTATTTATCTTAAGCTTATAAGGAAAATCTTTCAAGCCGAGAGAAGTACTTATTATTATTATTTTTTTTTTTGTAAAGAGCACTCAGGAACATTTTATTTGGAGAGGGAACACACAGAACCCATTGCTTAAAAGAACAATTGTTCTGAGTAGATGGCTGAAGAGGAAAAAAAGAAGTGACGTTCGAGTTAAGGTTCCTGAGAAAGAATATATTTTGTCCCCACTTTTAAAGATCTAGTTGAGTATCTTTAACTTTTAGTTGGAGTATTGAGTACATTAATATTTAATGTAATTTTGATGTGATCTAATTAGGTCTTCCATTTTAGTATTTTATGTTTGTCCCCTTGGTGTTTTAATTCTGTGTATCTCCATTCCAGCCTTCTATTGGATTATCTTAACATTTTAGGGAGACATTTTAGTTTGGCTTTTTAGCTATACCTGTTTGCATTATTATTTAGTGATTGCTCCAGGCTTAAAAATATTTGCTCTTAATATTTTTCAGTGTACTTAAGGTTAATACCATGTGTCATTTAACATAAAATATACATCTCTTTTGTTCCCAACATTTAACCTATAGTTGCCACATATATTACATCAAAATTCATTATAAACCACATAAAACAAATAAATAAGTAAATGAGTAGAAGGAAGACCAGTAGTGTAGAGGAAGAGGAATAGGCAGAGGGAGGAGGGAAGGGAAAGGAGAGGCACTAGGGACAAAAAAAATATACCCCCCCCCCAAAAAAAAAAAAACCCACACAGATAGTGTTAATTTTTTTCTTTAAAGAGTTTTATGTCTTTCGGGGCTGGGGTTGTGGCTCAAGTGGTAGAGTGCTCGCCTAGCACCTGTGAGGCACGGGGTTCAATCCTCAGCACCACATAAAGATATTGTGTCCACCTAAAACTAAAAAATAAATATTAAAAAAAGTTTTATGTCTTTTAAGAATCAAGAAGAGTCAAAGTCATCCCTACCTCTTACCATTTACAAAAATAAACTAAAAATGTATTAAAGACTTATATGTAAGACTAAACACTATGAAACTACTAGAAGAAAACTTAGGGGAAATGCTTCAGGACATCTGGACAAGCAAGGATGTTATGGACAAGATCCCAAAAGTATAGGAAACAAAAACAAAAGATTACAGCAAACTAAAAAGCTTCTTCTCAGCACAGAAAAAATCAAATCAGAACCACAATGAAAAAAATTATAATAAAATTCAAAGTACATCCCAGCTGAAAAATCAGTCTATAGAAGGAAATTATTAATTTTAAAACACAATTTTGTCCCTTGGTTTATCATTGTAGCCTGAGCATCATGTATAATCCTTAGTATATAACAAGACATTAAATCAATCCTATTGAATGAATGAATGAATTCCTTTCCCAGCTCTGGGCTCTGTATTTTATTCATCATTGTATCTCCCTCATATGTACAATGCTTGACACTGGACCTACACCATTCATTCACTGTTTGTGGAATTAAATCAAACTTAACTGAAATTCTGGTTGAGAAAAAATGATCTGGAAATACAAGTGAAAAATCATAGCAGAACACGCATTTTAAGCATTTATACTGTTCATTGAGTAGTGCTAGTTTTCTAGTCCCCTCAACTGATCACCAAAAACTAAACAACCCCTCACCACATTATACTTTGCTAACAAATAGTAAATCATATAGAATTCATAACCTCTACCAAGAGAACACAACTTCAAATGTTTCTAGAGAATATAAAGATGAACAATGTACAATGATAAGCATTTCATTGTACTGAGGTTGTAAATTATTGTAAAGTGTTGAATTTGTCAGATTATCTGCAGAAATCTGGTAACCTGTGTTCCTTCTAATCCATTGTACACCACAGGTATTTCAGGAGAGCTGATTGTTATGAGCACAGTATTTTGAGCATTCCCTTTTTCACTCACTCATGCAACATATAACTTGAGCCATTCTCCTTTCTCTTTGGAAGGTTGGGCATATCCAGAGTGTATTCCAGTGGTCTGGAGCACAAACCAACTTTCCTAGGTGCAGATCCCCAGTGGACCACCTAACAGCTTGGTGGCCTTTAATATGCATTTTAACTTTTTGCTTAGTTTCTTCATTTGGAAAACACAGAAACTAATAGCACCTACCTTGCCAGGGCTATTGTGAAGGTTGAATAGGTTAATCCATGGAAAGCACCTGCCATATAGTAAGCATTAATAAAAATGGGCTCTTACTGCCTTCAGTGCTTACCAGGAACCTTGGAACCTTACAGGTGATTTGTACAACTTTATTGAAGGAATAACTCTAAGATGAGAGTTCCAAGTGAGCGTTTCAGTCACTGTTTATTTTTATTTATTTGTTTAGTCATTGCAGAGTATGAGAACACAAAAGTTTTGATTGTTTATTCCTTTTATGAAATTCTCTACTAGATCAAAAAGAGGCAGCCTTTTGACTTGGTATTCTTTGGGAAGAGTGTAATATTGGCACATGATTACATTGAATTGGAAATTACCAAAGTACATGCTTTGGGGTAAAGGGAGTTTCTGTGTTTCATCTGAACTTCGTTTTAAACGTGGACGTGGTAGAAGGAGTCACCTACAGAAAAAAGAACCGAGTTTCAGAATCCCCAGCAGAAGTCATTGGATTTATAGAAAGACTGTTCAAACTCGCAAATGGGCTCAAGTTCCTCCCCCTTTGACCAGGATACTTGGGGAGAGGTGGGTGTGGGGTCTAATAATTAGTCTTTACATCCCCAACACCTGGCACGGTGCCTGACAGGTGGAAAGTCAGAAATTTGTTTTCAAGGAACAAAGTATTCAAAAACCAAGGCACCCGGGAAGGTTTAGTGTCAAGATATTCTATCTTGACTTTCTCAACTTCTACCTACGTGGACTGAAGGTTCAGTCTTCGCCGCCTCCTCCATAGAAAGATTCTCCACTCCACAAAGCAAAAACAATGACCCAGTTTCCTTCCTTTGCTGCAAAAGAGGGAGAAAGGACAGAGACAGGGCTGGAAACAAAGCAGCCTCTTTTAAGTGGATGAGCAGTGAGCTCGTCCTACTCCTCCAAGGGTCTTGCTGGTACTGTTAGTTGCCCACGCCCCTGCCCTGACCCTCCCTAAAGCTCAAACTTGCAAACAAATTGCCAGCAAGAGCGCCGAAGGAGCAACTCTGCATCTCCGCGATGGGCTCCGGGACTACGGTCACTGCACAGAGAGAATTTTCTGGAGGCCCCATGGAGTCGCCAGCAGAGCTCGACTGTGGCCCCCAACCCTTCGTCTCGGGGGCTGTCCAGGAGGAATCTCCGGCTGCCAACCCGCCGCTGGAGGACCTGCGGCGGCGGCTGATGCGCGCCTTGCAGCGCGCTATGGCGCGCTGGGGCTCGCGGCGTGCGCGGGAGGCTGCCGCGGCGGCCGAGGCGGCGGCGGAGGCGCCGGCGCTGGAAGAGCAGAGTCGGGCGCGCGTGGAGAGCGCTCTGGGCCGGCTGCGCGCAGAGCTGGTGAGCGCGCGGGCTGGGCGGCCGGCTCTCGGGCAGTAGTCGCCTGGGTCTTCTCCGCCTCCAGAGCCTCTGGCTGCGTAGCCAACCCGAGGATTTAGGGAGATCCACCCGAGTTGTTCCCAGGGAGAGTGAGAGTTGACCGCGGTCCTTGGTCTTCCCGGGGCGCCAGCTCGTGTCCACTTACTGCGGTTTCATTGCCATTGCCCCAGTAACATCGTGGGAAGAGGCCCTCCGGGGTTGATCAGGGCCTAGTGTACTAGTGATGTTCTCAAGACCCCAGCTGACCTTCCCCAACCTGTTTCTATATTATTCTGCTATATGAAAAGTTCTCCATAGGAAATTTTTGACTTGTGTATATTTGAAGTGTGGAGGAGGAAAATTCAATGAAATAAGCTCTCCTGGGATAAATGGAGTGAGCCCATTAGCAACTCTTTCTTTATATCCCACAAGATACTCTTATTTTACCTCTTGTTAAGAATTCAGAAGACTGGAAAGGGTAAGGTGTTTTGTAAAACTGTATGAAAGGAAAGTGACCACAACACTCGGAGCGACCAAGAGATCTTTTTGCAGCAGTGCAACGGAGGAGAAAAGAGAGAAAGAGGAAGAGAGAGAGAGAGAGAGGAGAACATGCACGCAAGGGAGACAGAGAGATCAAGAGAGAGAGACAGAGCAAGAGAACAAGAGAGCAAGAGAGAGGGGGGCCCAGCAGGAGGGAGTTTTTATAGCCCAAATCTAACGGGGGCCTCTGGGTCTGCAAGCTGTTGGCACAAGGGGGGGTTGAGTATTCAGCTTTGACCCAAACAGGTGATAAAGGACCAGACAGAGCGGGATTTGAGTGCATGGGCCATCCTGCAGCTAACATTTTTCAGCCTGCCCTGCAGATAACATAGTTCAGCCTGTTCTGCACCTAACACTGTAGCTTTTGAATATCAGGCAGGTTACGACTTAGTGTGCTACAGGAGGAAGTGTATGTAAACATTTTATATGAGTGTTTTTTAAGATTTAAAAAAACTCTCTAAAACAGAGTTTGAAAAGGACAACATAAATCGAAGCAATTCATGCTTTGAAATGGTGCTGCTGATGAATTATGTAATGGAGACTTGACTTGAAAATTTCTCCTTTACATTAAATACCAATAACCAGTACTTTAGAACTGATGGTTAAACATTAGTGAATTGTCTGGTTAAGTACCTCAACTTAATATCTATCTCCTTTATGACTTTAAGAAGGGCAGTATGGTAGTTAATCTTACTTTACCATGTTAATAACCCGAATCTGATAAGGGCTCCATTGTATCCATATAGCCTTGTTGAAGAAACACTTGATTTTCATCCAGAGGCTTAGCAGTGAGTCTAACTAGCTAGATATAGGAGCCACCTCATTGTGGAGCCACCTGGAGGCCAAATGCTAAAGCTGAGGCCCAGCCATCTCTGTACCCACCACCTATGCCACTACCCCTCCCTGCAGCTCAGCGGACTCATTTAAATCCAATGAAGAGATCATATTGAAGAAACTCTGAGACACCTTTTAACAACATTCTAGCAAGTTGTTCCACCAGTAGGAGTTTTAGCCAAGTAATGTATATTTGTGGGTGAGAAGATAGGGAATAAAATTCCAAGCAGATGAAGGTTCATATCCCAGAATTAGCATTTATGGGCTCTGTTAACATTTGATGGCCCTACCACTTTGGGATGTTAATTAGTAAGTTTGAGTTTATTTATTCACCTGTAAAATGAAGATAATAATCTCATAGGATTTCTGTAAGAATTATATTCGGCAATATTATACCAAGTGCCTAGATCATAGGCATTATTTGTTGACTCTTCTTATTGTGATAATTATTGTTATTGACTGTGCCAAAAAGAGCAAATACTTATGTGTAAAAAAATTAAGGTTTTTCTGGAAAGGAACCACAGAATTCTATACATTCACAAGATATTATGTACTTGATTTAGAAATCATGGTCAATGTCTTGGCCAACCACCTAGCCAATGTGTGTAATTGGTCATGAAGAAGAAGCATTAGACAGGGGTATTTTAGCTTAGTATCATCATCACTAGAAGAAGTAATTTTTAATTATGGTCAATTAATTAGATTTCTGTAGGAATCTACATACACCAATACACATAAGCACAGGTATCATATATTAAAAAAGAATTTACCAAAGATGTTTCTTTGATATGATGAACAAGTTCAGTTAATTTGGAGTTATGTTTGACTTGCTTTTCCTACTGGGATGTATTGGTTTTTATGTATTGTGAGTAGGTTTCAGTGTTATATATATTGAAATTCTATGTAAAATTTTTTAGGTGCATAAAGTGCATTTTTTTCCCTCTCATAGCTAGTTCATGGCTTTCATCATATTCTCAAAGGCATCCATGATGAAAGAAAGTTAAAAAACTGTTGATGTTTGAATATCCTAAATAAGTGTAAATTACACATACTTCCTTTATTAAAGAGTGAACCATTATCAATAATTTTACTCCCTGATTCTTGGCATGAAGACAGAGGATGGCTGTCTATCATCAGTTCATTCATTTATTCCTTCATTCACTTAGTCTTTTAGCAAACATATAGAGAGAGGACTATTGTGCTGTGTGCAATGCACCCAAGCTGGGGACATAATCATGAATAAGACACACACTCTGCCCTCGGCATCATCAGTCTAGTCTGGTTTGTGTTGCGAGAGCGAGTGTACAGAACGCTGTGGAAGCAGTGCAGGGGCCAGTCATGTCTACCCACACAATTGGAAGTGTTGGCACTTGATTGCATTCAGTAGAAAGAGAAGTGGTAAAGGGCATCTTAACCACAGGTCAGAAGGAGGTGAGGCTTTGCATGTTGTGTTTTCAGGATGCAGTGGGAACTGGCATGGGAAAGGGTTCCAGAAAAAGAAGATGGAAAAAAAAAAGGGCAGGATTCCCGAGTCTGAGCCCAAGAGAGAACTGAAGCTCCCCATAGGCCACAAGTAGGGGCTTTTCATGTTTTTCTTTTACTGTTTGTTAGCTGGATGTCCATCTGCTTTATCCCTTGCTAATTCTTGCTACCATAGAAGTGGTTCTAGGTGTTGAAGAATGAATAAAAATGTGGGGGAAAACTGAAAGATAACTTTACACACTAGCTTTATTTTGCAAATTACATACGGACCACCAACCGATGCATTATGCACTTTTTTATTTACACAATGTCCTGGTTCATCCTGAGATGGTCATTTTTGGCGAGTTGATGGGAGATTTTAAGCAGAAAGAGCAAATTTCTCAGGAGCTGCATCAAGCTAGACCCTGATCCAAGAAATTCACAAGTAGTTGATCATTAGTTTTAGGTTACAATACAAAGTTTATGTTGGGCTAAGCTTTGTTGGACTGCCTCCTGGGTAACCTGCCCTAGAGATCTAGTTTTAAAAAATTTTAACACAGGAAGACCTTCATAAACTCTGATTGGAGGAGGTATAAATCATCCTTGCTATATAACATTTCATTCTAGAGTGAAAAGTGTTAGATTATATAAGTACACATAACTATACATGTGCCTCTAAGGTGTTGTTAAATGTTTTTGCTCGTTGGAGAGACCATTTAAAATCCTGAAAACTTGAAATGACAAGTAATCAAGTAAATGGGCCCAGAGCCTGAACACTCAGATGGCCTTAGGCAGTTATCTTGTGGTTGGGAAAGCTCATAAAGATAAATGATTTCATCGTGGATCACATGCCATTGCTTGAAAACAGCCTTCAGTACACAGGTATTTTTCATATGGACAGTTTTGTGCATCAGCTATTTTTGTTTTCATTTCAAGGCCATTTCAAAAGCTATTTATATATCTGAATTTTACCTTGTCGTATAGAAAGTCAGTTTTATAGCCAGGCCAAATAGTCAGAACGTGAAAATAAGATGAGAAATACATCTTTTTTTGATATCTTATTTTCCTTTCCCAAAGACTCCTTATTTCTCCTGTGCAGTTGAGAGCAGTTTCATTTGATCTGTATCTCAAGCTAATAAAAATCCTTATATTTTTTCCCCCTATCTTTTAGCTGGAAATGCGTTTCCAAAACCATCAGCTGGCCAGAACTTTACTGGATTTAAACACGAAAATGCAGCAGCTGAAAACAGAGCATGAACTGGAAATTGCATTAGAATCTCAATCCCTGGAAGATAATGCTGTGAATCAGGAGCATGATCTGAACCCATAACACAGATAACTCTGAAATGATTCTAACAGTAACATTATATGTGTTTGATATGAGCTCTGAGGACAATTTATAGACCAAAAATTTGGATGCCTAGGGAAAACGACAAAAAACATCTAAGAAAGAGGACAGAGAAAATGGTGCCTTAAAATATTTTGAAAATATTTATTTATTGTTTGGGCTCTTTTCCACAAGAAGTATGTGTGTGTGTGTGTGTGTGTGTGTGTGTGTGTGTGTATGGGGGGGGGTTATGGGAAGGAAAGTCACAGATGCCCAAGCCAATTTCCAATCTTCCCTCTTTTTGTTACCTTTCTTTTGGGGCTTTACCTGAACTTGTTTTTGTCTTACTTTATTATTTATTCTTGATTTGTAGCCCAGTAGCCTGTTCAATATATTGCTCTCCCCTCATTTTTCGGGAATTACTTCTGCCTGGAATCTGACAAGACCTTCTGGTGGTTTGCCACTGAGAATGTTCCTTCTTCTTGGATATTGTCATCCAGATCAAGGAAAACAGAACAGATTGTCCCAGGATTTTTTTGAACAGGTACATTCACTGAGTTTGTGTGACAAGGGACACAGAAGCTGCTGTGGTCACCATGGTAGAAAGCCCAGCCCAGGGGGGTGGTTCGGGGGTTGAAACTGAATCACTGAGCTCAAAAGGAGAGGGAGGCTGTGGTGTTCCTTGTCTCTGAGGTCAGGCTTGTTATCCTTTAGATACATGAAATACTCTCAATTATACTTGAAATTATATTTGCAAAATAGATTTCCTATGTGTTTCTTCCTTTTCATAAAATCTCCTTTTACGCAAGTTTATTCAAGTTGTAGTTTTATGACTGTATACAAAAAGTTTCCTAACTAAAGCAATTCTTTCATTTAGTTTATAGGAGTTACAATAGTTCTTATTGTTGCATTAGAATATCTAACTGTGCCTTAAAAGTACTGTCTTTTTAATGTAAAAAAAATAAACATTAAAAAATAGTTGTAGGCCTAATTGATATTTATACTGGTTATCTAAAAGTAAACATTAATTTATAACAAGCTATGTATTTTTAATGCTTAATTAAAATAAAATTGCTCTTGAACACAAAAGAACCTAAGAGATGTGGTCTTTCTCTTTTTAAAATAAATGCTGGGGCTAGGGGTGTAGCTCAGTGGAATAGCATGTGTGTGCATGAGGCTCTGGGTTTAATCTCTAACACCAAAACCCACAAATAAGCAATGAAAGAGAAAAAAGAAATAAAATTTTTTCTAGTGTGAGTATTTGAGAATATCTGGACCAAGTTTAGTTTGTCTTTAACTTTTTTCCATAGTAAGTAAATTATTCTAGCCTATTGATACTTAGTTTCTTACCTCTGTAGGACTGAGCTATTATGAGCTATTATGAATATACACAGTGATATTCAAAATTAGGTTTGTAAAAACATATTTCCTATGTGTTTCTTCCTTTTCATTATTATTATTCATACTGGGAATTGAACCCAGAGGTGCTTAACCACTGAATCACATCCCCAGCTCTTTTTTATTTTTTTATTTTGAGTCAGGGTCTTGCTAAGTTGCTTAGGGCCTGGCTAACTTGCTGAGGTGGGCTTTGAACTTGTGTTCTCCTGCCTCAGCTTCTCCATCTTTTGGGATTATAGGCATGTATCACCATGCCCGGCTCCTTTTAATTTTATTGAATTTATGAGGAATGAGTTCCTCATGATGTTTTTTGCTGTTGTTGTTATTGTTATATTTGTTTTAAGCTGCCCCTTAGTTGTTGCAATGATCATTCTTAAGAGTGTTTTAAGGATCATATTTATAAATACTTATGATTCTGAGGAAATACTCAAGGTGATTCATTTATAAACTCAGTTCCTTAGAAAATATAGATTATAGACATTGCTTAGTATTTATGTAGTTTGATCATACTGATGATGTGCTATATTGGACATCAAAAGAAAGAAATATGAAAGAGAACTTCTGAAAATAGATGCATTGATGTTCAAGTTTTCAGACCAAAAAGAAAAAAAGACGTTCATTATTTTATTGCAAAGTTTTGTTACCACTTTTTTATTCTAATTTTCAGAGATAAACTTTATTTTAGGAACCCCAGATGAAGAGACAGAAACTCTTTGCCTCAAAAATATGTTAATTATGGAAGTCCTAATCAGTAGGATTGGCCTTGGCCTTGTAATTTTGGCTGTGCAATATGAAAACGTAATGAGAGCTTGATATGGGACATTATCACTATTAAATGTTTCTGCTTTTCTAGACATCCCTTGCCTTTTTTTTTTAGGTAGCAGAAACAGATGATTGTTTTACCATTTTTGTTTGAAATGACACTCTACTGTTTGTTGTCAGCTTGCTGGATTGTCTTCCTATCAGCAGTGGCACACAGGAAGCCAGAAGGAAAGTTTTCTAAGAGATGCAAGGATGTGCCTACATTGGTTACAGTTCCCCTTGCACCAGGGTTTTAAAATAAACCAGGGCAACAGTGTGACATTTTAAAGATATATGAGATGGAAGGGGCCAAAACTAGTGCCAGTTGGAGAGGAAATGAGAAAATAATTATAACCCAAATTACTCATCAGGGAAGCAGTAACTGAATAAACCGAGGAAAATAAGATGCTCATAACAAAAGCGGAGAGAGAGAGGGCCAAAAGAAGAGGCACTAAAAACAATTTCACGATGAAAATATGATGCTTGGCTTTTTCGAATGACACGATTGCTCACAGTGTTAATGGTGGGGGGATAAAAACACCTTTTCAGGATATGGGCTTTCGCTCTGTGGTGCTTGTTTAGCATCTACCAGTGAAGAGGTTCAAAATTGATTATGACAATTAGGTGCTTTGCACATGTCATTAGGCAGCACATTCCTTTACAGGTGGCGTGGACAATCCTGTTTTGTTTGGCTTGCCAGACTTCTTCTGCTGGAACAGGTGCTGCAGCAACCCCAGCCTGGGGACAGATCAGAGTCTGCTGTGGACAACCTCATGATAGCTGAGCCCACACTAGCATAATTACAGGAATCCTATCTCCTCAGTCCCCTCCTGGCAGGATCTAGCACCCTGTGCAGCCATCGGCTCTGTTTGTTTACCACTATCATCACTGCCAGAGTCCCTCTGGGCCTGGGGTTTGGCACAAGGCCCTCCAGAGCCAGCTGCTTTCTCTCCTGGTTGTTTTCATGGTTGCTGATGCTGCCATCGCTGCTGCCTCTCTGCTTCTTTGCCTTATCAAGAAAGGTTAAGGTAGAATGAGAACTAGGTTAGGTGTCTGGTTAAATGTGGGCCGCCCTGCCTGCCTCTGGCTCTGTCAGCCTCTTGCTCCACCTGAACAAAGTGCTGGGCAATAGAACTCTGAGTTGGGGAGATACTTCCTGGAGCAGCCAGAGTTGGTGTTTCTCCTGGGGCTGATGGATTGGGAGTTAGAAGACTTGCTTTTTCCTTCAGAATCATACTGCCACCATGTTTCTCTGCTGGGCCCAGTGCAGGAGGGATATGTGGAATATAATTACAATAACAAAACCAGCCATGATATCACCATCCCTCCAGTTCCAACCATTGTGCCGATAAGTCCACTTGCATCAGCTTATCTCATTTTCACAGTGATTTGTAGGAGTGTAGGACCCATTTGGCTTTGCCACCTACCAGCCATATGTTTGAAATCCTTTTAAGTCTGTCTAAAAATGTGGGTAAAAGAAACTCACCTTATTTAAATCTTGAGCATCCCAAGCTATAGAACCATGAAGCAGGTTTTGGAGATGGAGTTCATGGTGAAGTTGCTCCTACTTCTGTGAGTTTCTTCCTCCTGTACTTTCAGTTCTTACCACCCTTTTGGATTTAGACCTTCTCTGGACCTCTTTCCATATGGCATTATTATGCCTCTCTAATGCTCTGCCTCTCGGTGGAATGATAAATTGTCGATTTACCAAACATGGGAGTCGACAGCTGGGAGATACAAAATCAATAGTAACTGCTACTTACCACCACTGAATCTGCCTGGCACACAGTGCTGTGTGGGATTGAATCGAATTGCCCTCGCAAAACTGTGAAGTCGGAACAATTGTTTTCTCTATAGAGAAAGAGAAGAAGTACTGGAGAGGTGATGGAACTCAACACAGGTCACTCAATTAGCAGGCAGAGCTGTCAAGATGTACCTCTGCTGTTGTGAAGAAGAAACCTATGCACAGGTGAATAATTCACCATTTTAACAGAAGCACATACAAAGTGCTAGGGATGCATTTTACAAGAATCAGACAAGTCTTCATTGAAGGCATGCTTTCAAGTTATTCTTTGTGTTCACTGAGGGAAAAAAAAAAAAGCTCTCCTTTTGCATCTTATATCTTAGATAAACTAGTTGGGTAATCTGGACAAATTAATCCACTTTATTTGTGCCTAAGTTTTCTCATTTGAAAATAAGAGAGTTACTGGAAATGGTCCCTAATTCATTTCTCTGACTTCAAAACTTCTATTCTGTTTTAATCCTGCCAGGTGGTGGCTGGACTCTACTGACTCTGGTGTTAGCATGATGGGCTGTTGACTGTCACTGGCCCCTGGCTGTGAAGTGGACTCTCTAGGTCCTACCCTTGCTCTGATCACAGCCCCAGCTGTTGCAACCTTGATGATAACAGGAAGAAATCTCATTACTCTTGAATGTCCCTCTGCTCTTCTCACACACCATGACTGCAGCTGGGGGGAAATGTCACATTTGCACTTCAGAGGGAGACGAGCACCACTCAGATCTCTTCTGTGCCCTGATTTTAGAGGTGGCCTGCTGTGGCGCCTGCTGCTGGTTGGGAGCATTACACACTACATCAGGTGATGGAGTTGGAATCTTGGCTCTCTCACCTCCTCCCTATCTTACACAACATCTCTGCAGATCATTTTGCTTATGTCCAAATGATAATAATCACATCTACACCCAGGATTTGTTGTGAAGAGTCAATGGATAAATGCCTGTGAAGTGCTTAGGATACCAACTGTTTATTATTTTAACAAGTGTAGGTAGGTGACATTTTGCTCATCCTTGCCTACCAGAAGTGCCCAAATCCAAGAAAGAGAGAGACTGAGGATAACAGTTTTGTGTTTCCCAGCCCCTCTTTCAACTCAGGATGCTTCTGGAATCCAATTCTGTCCAATAAGATAAAGAGGAAATTTCCTGTGGTGGGGGTTCTGAGAAACATTTTCTCTCCTTACACAAGGAGAGATAAGAGGAAAGCACTCTTCTCCCTCACCTCTTCCTTTCTTGCTTATGGATATTGGCACATGTGATTGGAAAACTTGTACCTGCTATAGCCATCCATGACCAAGGGAGGAAATACATGGACATATTAGGGACGAGAGGACAGAAAGATGAAAAGAAACAGTTTCTTGGTGACATCACAGGGTTGCTGGATCCACCCTGAGTGTGCCTGCCACTGGCTAGTCTTGTTCTGTGAGACAGTGATAACAGTAAGACCCAATTGTTTAAGCTACTTCATTTTGCATGCAGTTCTTTCACCTAAAAGCACTATAACTGACACACTTGAACCTCAATGACCTCCTGGGACAAAGGTTCATGAGGGAGCATTGTCTGATGGCACTTGTGGACATCATCAGAAACTAGACAAAGGAATCCAGAGACAAACTTTGTTGCTTAAATATTTCACATTTGCCTTTAGTGAGGACCCATCCTATGCAATAGGGGAACAACTAGAATGAACTGAGAGGAATCTCCTCCTGAGCCCCTGTGGAATCCCACAGTAAATGTGCTAACTGTGGAAAACATTTCTCCATCTGCCCCACCCCTCCCCAGGATGTCCAAGTGTCTGTGAAACCTTCAACCTATCTGATTCTATCAGAGAAAACATTTTACTTTTCAGCAACTGAAAGAAGTGAGGTAGAAATATTTTCCTAAAATGTCTCAAAATTTAACTGACAGCAAAACACAGTAAATGATTTGTCAGCTCTTAAATTTTTATATGAGGGAAGTTGAGAAAACTGTCAGAAAAATTGCTTTCCCAGGCTGCACTTTCCCTAAGTGGGCAGTTACTTCCTAGAGGGAGTAGGGTGGGTAGAATGTAAAGCCAATTGCAGGTACCCAGAGTTGCTATCTCATGAGCCATTTGTGTCTCTGGGTTTCAGTTACCTCATTTGTTGAGCCTGGTGATGGACTCAAAATGATAACTTTGAGAACTTTAAGTTTCTCTGGGTGAGGCATCCTGCCTGGTGTATTTTTAGAATTACCCTTTGAAATAATGCTGTCACCATCTCCTTAGTGTGAATTATCTTAAGTGGTGATATGAAAATACTGACTTTAGAGTGTGCTTTAGTGACTAATTAAGGAGGGGAAGGGAATAGGAGGGAAAAAAAGAGAGAAAAATACAGAATTTAAATTCTTTGTACCTTATAATTTTGCCTTGAGTTGACTTCACTCAATAGCATGAATCAAACAGTTCAAATTGTCCCCCCTCTTTTCCTTCCTTACTCCTTCCCTCCCTTTCTTTCTTCATGTCTTTCATTCATTTATTCAACTCTATTGCTATGCTACTGAGTGCCAGGAATTGTTCTAGGAGGTGATGGGCATCAACTCTAAAATGAGCATTTTTTTAAAATTTTATAGTTCAATTTTTTTTGCATAAAAATCAATTTTAATATTTTCTCCATTAATCTATTTGAACATTCTGCCAAAAGTTTTTAATATAGTATAATCCTACTATATCCAAACCATAGAAGGCAGGGAGGGATTTCAGTGAGTATTATACTTTTTTTACTCTTTAGAAATCAAAAACAGACAAATGTAACTGTACTGACAAGAGGGAAAAATGCCGGACAGATAACAAGAATAGAAATGTGACGATAAAATAATGACATGTGTTTCCATTATTTTTCCTCCTTTCTATAAAAATCAAGCCTCCCCCATTGTCTTCATTCCTCACAGGAATATGCACACATCTCTCAGAAACAAAGTAAAACAAAGTCTCTGAACCTTTTCACTCACAGCAAAAGTTCACAACACCTGCATTACTTCCCTGAGTCGTCCACCAGCAGGTTTCTGTCCTTACTACAAGGCAAGCCCATAATGCCATCCATGGCTACCCAATTCCCAAACCAAGAAATATTTTTCAGCTCTCAGCTTTTAAAGCATTTGACACATTTAAATATTTCTTTTACTTGACATGATCTTTGGGTTTTCATGATATTTTTCTGCACTCTTGCCTTTCTCAGACTTCTCAACAACCCCCTAGAATTTGGTATTCCTCAAGGTTCTGATAAGTACCTCCAATGGAGACTGCCTTCACACACACAGAATTTGGGTTAAAGAGGTGGAAATATCAATAATTGCCAAGTAACTCTCTCCAGTTCAAGGTCAACAGGTATCTTCAAACACAATTCCTCTTGCCAAAAGCATATTCTAGCATTCCATATCTGAGTGATATCACTACCTGACAGGTAATCCATCCTGAAAATCTAGAAGTCATTGTTACTTTCTACTTCTCTTGTACAAGAAATAACCCTAAACTGAACATCTTGCTGAATACTGAGTGTAGGACAATGAACGTGAGAGGTGGGGCTGTAGCTCTCATGTGTTTATGCTCTTGATGGAGGGGATGGGGGAACAGATAATTCAATGCAATATTACCACATGATGTGATAGATGCTGTGGCAGGGAAAGTTTGTAGCACTTAAGGGAGTTAATAGGAAGCACATGTGGCCTGGATGTGGTGTGAGAGAGAAGAAGGTGGGAGGGAGGAGGAGAGGTAGATGACAGTCCCCGGCAAAACAACCAAGCATGGGAAGTCCCAGAGGTGAGCAAAGTCATCTTCTATTACCAGGAGGCAAAAAAGCTCAAGGAAGTTTGGAGCTTAGAAGGGGGGGTAAAATGTTAAGAAGCATGGCTGGAGTGGTTAAAAGAGGTGGCCATATCATGGACAGGTTTTACGAACCACGTCATGTGGTTCAGACCATATTCTAAGAGCAAGGGCAAACCATTGAAAAATATTTTTCAGCTTAACTTTTATGATAGCAATACTTGCACATAGCACACAAATTAATTTTAATAATTCTAAAAATCTAAATACAGAAACTATTGGTCCTCTAATGTAAGTTTGCTTTTAAATATTGTGCATTTCTTTTATGATACAGGAGAGTTGAGAATGTTAGCCCTCTTGCACTCACTTCTTCCAATCTTTTAGTCCTCCTAATGTGATAATTTCATATTTTTCTTACATTTATTTTTATTATTTTGGTTATTATCTCCTGCTGAGTCAAATAGTAAACAATGAATATATTTTTTTCTTATACAAATTTTTATTTTCCCTGGTGTTAATATTATAGGCTTCTGCTTAGTTTTCTTAGAATCTCAGTAGAATCTTATCACATCATTCCTATAGCTTTGAAAAAAAACTTCCAATATTATCTTATTTCCACCTTTCAGAGTACCTGATACTTGAGGCTTTCCTGGGTTCTGTTGGGAAATTTTTCTTGCTTCCAATAGACTTATTGATTGGCATTTTGGGTTTCCTTTGCTCGTTTGGAAAATTTAGTGTTCTTCCACCAACTTTCTTTATTTCTTTCTTTTTGGTACTGGAGATTGAACCTAGGGGTGCTTAATAACTAAGCCACATCCCCAGCCCTTTTTATTTTTTATTTTGAGACAGAATCTTGCTAAATTACTGAGACTGGCTTTGAGCTTGCCCTCCTCCTGCCTCAGCCTCCCAAGTTGCTGGGATTACAGGCACGTGCCACCGCACCTGACCTTCCTTTCTTTCCTCATCCCATTTTTAAAAATCCCAAATTTTATTTATTTCTAGTGTAATCAGGGATGGGATTTGTGCTTTTGTTTCTTTCTCAAGTAAAGCTGAAGATGGCCAGCAGGTCTTGACTCTATTTTAAAACTGGAATTCTTGGTACGTCGTTGTAAGTAGAGGACACTCATATTTGCTTTTGAGAAGCATCTCTCTGTGGAGAAAGTGAATCTGAGGGGAATTGCATTTAGGGTCAAGGAGTGAAATAGGGCAGATCATAACAGAGTGAAATAGGTTGAATTCTATTTTGAAATTTGAATGAAATGATCTTGAAAGGTTCCAAAATTAATTTCTTCCTAAAAGCACTGGAGGAAAAAAAAATTCAAACACAATTCATTTTTATCTCTTTTCCAAAATTACCAATGCCTAATACCAATCACAAAATGATCAATGTCCTATTTATGGCCTTAAAACATACCAGAAATGACTATGCTTTGCTTTATGATCACAGTCTCTCCTGATGAGTGACAACTGTGGTGATTTTATTGCTTTGAATAATTTCACAGTCATCACAAGAGTGCCAAACACACATACACCATAGAAGATAGAATGTACAACATAATTAGTAAAGGCTGCCAGCATACGGGTATGGTCTTAAATGTAAAAGCATGACATTTATTATGTTGTTATCAAGTCATCCTTCAACTCATGGGACTAAAAATACTGAGACAAATATTTTGTAGGAGAGAAGATTTAGGTAATTGTTTTCACATAGTTAAATGGCTATTATGGATTATATCATTTTAATACTCAGAAAAGCAGTGCCTTCCACCAGTTATGGGTCAATGTGATGCCCTGAGGTCCTGAGGTCCCAGAAGAGTGGCTTAATGAGTGGATCACTCCTGCTGAACGGTGGTGGGGTATTTATTTTGTGGGATTGTGCGATTGTATAATTTTGAGTAATTCTCATTGCCACCAGAAAACAGGAAGTCTTTGGGGCTCTGGGCATCCAACAGTCTACAGATAACCTTGGAGCTTGAGCTGTATGGCCCATGCATCAGCTCTCGCCCATCATGGTCTTACTCTTATCCTGATAATCCGTCAGTCTATGGCACTCAGGGGCAGCCTGTGTCCTCCCACCACTGGCTTTCAGTGTGGTTGGCCCAGGTCTTTCACAAGCCCCATGCCACGTGTCAAGGAGTCCTGCAGTATTGACTTTGCCTATTTCCTTTCAATGCTTTCTAGGATTTTGCCCACATTCTAATTCTTCACATTCCTGTTAAGATCCTCTCTTACTCCAATTGATATTGAACATGAACCTACTGTGCTTTCTCAATTAGGTCTTGAGTCATGCCAGGGGAAGGTTGGGCCACTTTTCTTATCCTGCACACAGGCCTCTGGCTTACCTGCTCAGGGTTATGTGTGTGTGGAAGGCAGAGCTGCAGTCAACATTGGTCTTTACCAGTGCTCTAACTGCTTGGTATAGACTACTTGTAATTTCATCTGGTATAATTTTTTTTTTTTTTTCTGCCTGAAGGATTTCCTTTAACTTTTTTTTTTTTTTTTTAATTTTTGTAGTGCAGCTAAGCTGATGCGTTTTCAGCTTTTGTAAGTGTAAAGGTCTTTACCCTTGTTTTTGAAAGGTATTTTCACTGGGCATAGAATTCTAAATGGAAAAAACTTTCTTTCGGTGCTTTCAAGATGTTTCTACACCATATTCTTCCAAAGAAGATGTGACTGTTACCTTGTCTCCATTCCTTTGTAGGTAATGAGTTGGCTGTGCTTAACATTTTCTCTGTTATTGGTCTTAAGCAATTTGATTATGATGTATTTTGGCATGGTTTTCTTCAGGTTTCTCGTGCTTGGAATTAATGTGTCTTGTATCTCTGGGTTTAAAGTTTTTATCAAATTTGTAAAAAAAAATTAATCATTATTTCTTCAAGTATTATTATGTTTTCTTTCTTCTCTCTTTGCTTGGAGACTTTTTACTTACATGTATGCTAGACTTCTAGAAGTTGCCCTACAGTCAACTGAAGCTCTTTTTAGTTTAAGTTCTGTTTTCTTTCTGTTTTACATAGTATCTATTGTCATTTCTTCAAGTTCATAGGTTATTTTCTACAATATGTAATCTGTTTTTCCCATTTCTTCTATTTTGGCATCACACATTGTAGTTTTAATATCTAGAAGTTTTCTTTGTCTTTCATATTTTCACTTATATTTTAAACATAAAGACTACTTTTTTTTTTTGTATCAAGGATTGAACTTAAGGGTACTTGACCACTGAACCACATCCCCAGCCCTATTTTGCATTTTATTTAGAGACAGGGTCACACTGAGTTTCTCAGAGCCTCGCTAAATTGCAGAGGTTGGCTTTGAACTAGTGATTCTCCTGCTTCAGCCTCCCCAGCTGCTGGGATTACAGGTGTGTGTCACCATGCCCGCCATGAGAATATTTTTATAACTGGTTTAAGGTGCTTATCCGTAAATTCTAAACTCTCTTTCAGTTCTGGATGTGCTTTAGTTGGTTGATTTTTCTTCTCATAATGGGTTGCATTTTTCTACTTCTTTGTACTTACAATATTTGGATCCTAGGCATCATATATTTCACATCTTATGTGCTGGATATTTTTATGCTCCTATAAATGATCTTGCATTTTTTTTCCCTGGGATGTGGTTCCATTACTTGAAAACCACCTTTCAGATACTGCATTTAAGGTTTGTTAGATGGGACCAGAGCAGCATTTATTCTAGGCTAATTATTCCAACTACTGAGACAAGACTGAGTACTGAGTACTCTGTCTGATGTCTTGTGAATTATGAAATTTTCCAGCGTGACTGTTGGAGACGGGCACTATTCCCAGTTCTGGGTGAACAACTGGTTTATTGCCTTTGGCCCTTTCAGACTATTCTTTCTCTATTCATGGATAATGCTCTTTATATGCAGGTACTGGGTAAGTATCCTGGTGAATTTTGAAGGCAGACCCGACCCTCTGAGGATCTTAAGTGTCTTTCTATAAATCACTCACCTTCCTTGTATCCTTTCCTGTGACTTTTGGCCTTGGTTTCATCATAGTCTCAGCTTTATCTTGTCTTTGTCTTTGCTTCACGGCAGCCTTCAGGTGGTTATCTGGGCCAGCTGTAGGAATCACTTTGTTTTTTGACTTTCAGAGAGCACTGACCTTTGTGCTCAGTATCTATTGTGTTAATGACTGTCCTTTCATGTTGTTTTGTTCTTTTCCTCTGTTTGTTTTGGAGGAGGGTATGCATCTAATCCCAGTTAAAGCCCACTATCAACTGGCATCTTTTAGGGACTTTTAGGGACTGTTTGTGAAGATCAGAGAAGCAATGTACCCTGGAATGTAACTTCCCTTGGTAAGGAGTAGTAAATTGGATCCTCATCTTTTTGAAAGGGTGCAGAGGAAGAATAGTCCAACAGATCTTGTTTGTTCAAATTGACATTTATCATGAACTTTTTCCCATAATAATCTAAAAAACAAAGATGATCACTGGGCTAGTATAATAAGATGAAAAAGCTTGCAACACATCTCACATATTTCATTACTTTCACAGTTTTTGCAAAGGGAAATATTGAAAGGACTTGTAATTAGAGAAATGATCTAATCACCTCCGATCAAGTAGGAATCTATTGATGACACTCTTAGTGTTTACAGCTTAGAATGGCAGGGGAAAGGGGAGGTTCCTTTTTGTAGACTTCCATAGACTGGTATCCACATACAATGTACCAAAGAGAAGAAGAAAATGATCCTTTTGAAAATACTTTAAATTCATTCAAATAATTGGCCAAATATATTTGAGATATGGATGCATATATTCATAATTTTGTCTACTTGCTTAGAGAAGATTGAGTGGAATCTAGAGTAATTGTATGAAAATCAAAGAAATTGTGTGTGAGGAACTGAGGGAAATAGAGGCCTTGACATCTTTAATGAAAATTCAATGTTAGAAAATTAAATGTCAGAAAAATCTCATTTTTGATTTTTGTCTTGATGTGAAAGATGTTAATACCTCCATGCTGTTGTGACTTGCTTCACATTTCTGATCTTTATGGCTCTTCTTTAAATAATGAATATCCTTATGATTTTTTCAATATTCTTGGTATAAAAGGAAGGAAAGAAGGAAGAAAGCTAAGTGTAGATATTTGTTTATTCACTTATTTATTCAGGATACAGTTAAGTCTATTCATGTGTTAATATAAAACCTTGTTTTAAAATTACTTATGGCAACTTGCAAAAATATATACAGTGCAAAGGCAGGAATAAAAGACATGAATGAAAAGATTGGATGAAGAGATATAAAACAGGGTAGAGTAGTTGACTCCAGGATAACGTGTGTGTCTCAGTTTGTTTCTGTTGCTATGGCAGGATAACACAGACTGGATACTTTATAAAGAATAGAAATTTATTTCTTACAATTGTGGAGGCTGGGAAGTCCAAGGTCAGGGTGCCCATATCTCACAGGAGCCTTTTTGCTGCAATCCCCCAGAGAGAAGAAAGCCATGTCCTATTATAATAGGAGGTGAAGAGCAAGTGGGAGAGAATCTACTTCCATGAGTCCCTTTTATAATGGCGCTAATCCATGCTTGAGAGCAGATCCTTCATAATCTAAACACCGTGTTAGAGCCCATGTTCTAATTCTGTTGCATTCCGGATTAAGTTTCTAGCACACACACATTTTTTGAGAGAACACATTCAAAGAATCAATAAATGGGATGGACTAAAACTAAAAACTTTTTTCTCAGCAAAAGAAACAATCTGTGAGGTGAATAGAGAGCCTACATCTTGGAAAAAAATCTTTACCCCTTACACATTAGATAGAGCTCTAATCTCTAGGGTATAAAAAGAACTCAAAAAGCTAAACACCAAAAGAATAATAACCCAATCAATAAATGGGCCAAGGACCTGAAGAGACACTTCTCAGAAGATGATGTACAATCAGTCAACAAATACATGAAAAAATGTTCATCATCACTAGCAATAAGAGAAATGCAAATCAAAACCACTCTAAGATTTCATCTCACTCCAGTCAGAATGGCAGCTATTATGCATACAAACAACAATAAGGGTCGGCGAGGGTGTGCTGGTGGGACTGCAAATTGGTGCAGCCAACATGGAAAGCAGTATGAAGATTTCTTGGAAAATTGCGAATGGAACCACCATTTGACCCAGCTATCCCTCTCCTCAGTCTATACCCAAAGGACTTAAAAACAGCATACTACAGGGACACAGCCACATCAATGTTTATAGCAGCACAATTCACAATAGCTAAACTGT
The DNA here is from genome assembly GCF_047511675.1 of Marmota flaviventris. Lineage (NCBI taxonomy): Eukaryota > Metazoa > Chordata > Mammalia > Rodentia > Sciuridae > Marmota > Marmota flaviventris. Next base: position 22,390,439 of record NC_092512.1, on the reverse strand, counting down.
GAAACCAACCTGAAATTTCAAGTCTTTTAAAAAATCGTTTATTTATTCATTTTGTATCTCTGGGGATTGAACTCAGGGCCTCATGCATGATAGGCAAGCGGTCTATTACTGAGCTACACCCCATCCTGACATCTCAAGTCTTGAATACTTTGCAAGAAGTTGGTTGAATATTGATTACTAAGCTTTCTAGCAGTTAACAGCAACAACAACAACAAAAAAAGATAATTTAATCTACTTTGATATACCATCGAAGACAAATTGTTGGCAATATACATCCTTAGGAACTGAATAAGTTAACTCATTATATTGCCTCATTAACTGTAAGGCAATTAGGTCTGGGGATGGCTGCCAGAAGTGATGACTTGTGGCTTCACGATGGTGGAACAGTAGGCTTTAAAGGGCAGTAACTAAAAATAAGAACCAATCTTTGGTTGACCAATCCTAAGTTATGCCAATAAAAGCCATGCAGCCTGCATATAAAAAAATGGTCTATGAAGTCTCTTAAGTAATCATTCCTTTCTTTGGCTTCCATTGTAGCTTCTCTTTCTTCATTGATGTCAAGACATTATCCCATTACAGTTTTTATTCTTCCCAAATCATCACTAAACTGTTCTTATGGATGCTCATTCTAGTCATGACATTAAGGTCACAGCATTCTGTGGGCATCAGTAGCCTGGGAATGGTTTGTTTAGCTTAGCCAATAGTCAGTTAATTTTCACTGAATCAAAAACTCAAGAAAGTTAGTAGAAATCACAAAAGTGCTTCTCTCAAACATTTTTTTTTCAATGACTGGGCTCAAACCCAGGGCCTCATACCCTCTACCAGTGAGCTACACCCCTAAACACTGCTCTCGATGCTTTTGTCCACAAGGTAATAGATGGTGTAACCACAATTATGTCTATAGGTGACTTCTTTACACGTATAACATTGCCCTGAAAGAACCTGGTTTCAGTGTATTGAAAGGGAAACGAAGACCCTTTGTTTTAAATTATTTAGTGAATTAAGGGGTTAATATTTCGGAAATAGTGTATTATTGTCATTTTAATAGATGAGGCAGAGTAATTTATGAAATCACTCTTATGCCCTGAGTCAGGATTCAAGGGCCAAAGGAAGGGTGATAGGTGTCAAGGAACACAGAGTCTGGTGGGGAAGGGAGACAGGCCTGCAAACAGTTATGACATAATGTGATGGTTTGAGAGCTTTTAGGAGAGGAAAAAAAAAAAAAGAACCTCAGTTAGGACCTGGAGGTGGGAGAGGGCAGGGAGGGTCTTGAGAACTTAGGAAATCTTCAGGCCTGAAAGGAAAGAGGTTCACTTAATGAAACTGGGGAAATTACTTAAACTAGGCTTTATTTTTTCCTCTAGAACCTCAAATCTAAGGGGAGCCGCAAAGCTGTCTAAAGTTCCCTTGCTTAGATATTAGGCAGGAATAATTATTATTATTTTTTTTTTAAATTTTTTATTGTTGGCTGTTCAAAACATTACATAGTTCTTGATATATCATATTTCACAATTTGATTCAAGTGGGTTATGAGCTCCCATTTTTACCCCATATACAGATTGCAGAATCACATCAGTTGCACATCCATTGATTTACATATTGCCATACTAGTGTCTGTTGTATTCTGCTGCCTTTCCTATCCTCTACTATCCCCCCTCCCCTCCCCTCCCCTCCCCTCTTCTCTCTCTGCCCCCTCTACTGACATTCGTTTGTCCCCCTTGTATTATTTTTCCCCTTCCCCTCACTTCCTCTTGTATGTACTTTTGTATAACTCCTTCCATTTCCATGCATTTTCCCTTCTCTCTCCCTTTCCCTCCCACCTCTCATCCCTGTTTAATGTTAATCTTCTTCTCATGCTCTTCGACCCTACTCTGTTCTTAGTTACTCTCCTTATATCAAAGAAGACATTTGGCATTTGTTTTTTAGGGATTGGCTAGCTTCACTTAGCATAATCTGCTCTAATGCCATCCATTTCCCTGTAAATTCTATGATTTTGTCATTTTTTAATGCAGGGTAATACTCCATTGTGTATAAATGCCACATTTTTTTTATCCATTCATCCATTGAAGGGCATCTAGGTTGGTTCCACAGTCTAGCTATTGTGAATTGTGCTGCTATGAACATCGATGTAGCAGTGTCCCTGTAGCATGCTCTTTTTAGGTCTTTAGGGAATAGACCGAGAAGGGGAATAGCTGGGTCAAATGGTGGCTCCATTCCCAGCTTTCCAAGAAATCTCCATACTGCTTTCCAAATTGGCTGCACCAATTTGCAGTCCCACCAGCAATGTACAAGTGTACCCTTTTCCCCACATCCTCGCCAGCACTTGTTGTTGTTTGACTTCATAATGGCTGCCAATCTAACTGGAGTGAGATGGTATCTTAGGGTGGTTTTGATTTGCATTTCTCTGACTGCTAGAGATGGTGAGCATTTTTTCATGTACTTGTTGATTGATTGTATGTCCTCCTCTGAGAAGTGTCTGCTCAGGTCCTTGGCCCATTTGTTGATTGGGTTGTTTGTTCTCTTATTGTCTAATTTTTTGAGTTCTTTGTATACTCTGGATATTAGGGCTCTATCTGAAGTGTGAGGAGTAAAGATTTGTTCCCAGGATGTAGGCTCTCTATTTACCTCTCTTATTGTATCTTTTGCTGAGAAAAAACTTTTTAGTTTGAGTAAGTCCCATTTGTTGATTCTAGTTATTAACTTTTGTGCTATGGGTGTCCTATTGAGGAATTTGGAGCCCGACCCCACAGTATGTAGATCGTAGCCAACTTTTTCTTCTATCAGACGGCGTGTCTCTGATTTGATATCAAGCTTCTTGATCCATTTTGAATTAACTTTTGTGCATGGCGAGAGAAAGGGATTCAGTTTCATTTTGTTGCATATGGATTTCCAGTTTTCCCAGCACCATTTGTTGAAGATGCTATCCTTCCTCCATTGCATGCTTTTAGCCCCTTTATCAAATATAAGAAAGTTGTAGTTTTGTGGATTGGTTTCTGTGTCCTCTATTCTGTACCATTGGTCCACCCGCCTGTTTTGGTACCAGTACCATGCTGTTTTTGTTACTATTGCTCTGTAATATAGTTTGAAGTCTGGTATCGCTATACCGCCTGATTCACACTTCCTGCTTAGCTTTGTTTTTGCTATTCTGGGTCTTTTATTTTTCCATATGAATTTCATGATTGCTTTCTCTATTTCTACAAGAAATGCCGTTGGGATTTTGATTGGCATTGCATTAAACCTATAGAGAACTTTTGGTAATATCGCCATTTTGATGATGTTAGTTCTGCCTATCCATGAACAGGGTATATTTTTCCATCTTCTAAGATCTTCTTCTATTTCTCTCTTTAGGGTTCTGTAGTTTTCATTGTATAAGTCTTTCACCTCTTTTGTTAGGTTGATTCCCAAGTATTTTATTTTTTTTGAAGATATTGTGAATGGAGTGGTTGTCCTCATTTCCATTTCAGAGGATTTGTCGCTGATATACAGGAATGCCTTTGATTTATGCGTGTTGATTTTATATCCTGCCACTTTGCTGAATTCATTTATTAGCTCTAATAGTTTCTTTGTAGACCCTTTTGGGTCTGCTAGGTATAGAATCATGTCATCTGCAAATAGTGATAATTTAAGTTCTTCTTTTCCTATTTTTATGCCTTTAATTTCTTTTGTCTGTCTAATTGCTCTGGCCAGTGTTTCGAGAACTATGTTGAACAGAAGTGGTGAGAGAGGGCATCCCTGTCTTGTTCCAGATTTTAGAGGGAATGCCTTCAATTTTTCTCCATTCAGAATGATGCTAGCCTGAGGCTTAGCATAGATTGCTTTTACAATATTGAGGTATGTTCCTGTTATCCCTAGTTTTTCTAGAGTTTTGAACATAAAGGGATGCTGTACTTTGTCGAATGCTTTTTCCGCATCTATCGAGATGATCATATGGTTCTTATTTTTAAGTCTATTGATGTGGTGAATAACATTTATTGATTTCCTTATATTGAACCAGCCTTGCATCCCAGGGATGAATCCTACTTGATCATGGTGCACAATTTTTTTGATATGTTTTTGTATCCGAGTGGCCAGAATTTTATTGAGGATTTTTGCATCTAGGTTCATTAGAGATATTGGTCTGTAGTTTTCTTTCTTTGAAGTGTCTTTGTCTGGTTTAGGTATCAGGGTGATGTTGGCCTCGTAGAATGAATTTGGAAGTTCTCCCTCTTTTTCTATTTCCCGAAGTAGCTTGAAAAGTATTGGTATTAGTTCCTCTTTAAAGGTTTTGTAAAACTCTGCTGTATACCCATCCGGTCCTGGGCTTTTCTTAGTTGGTAGTCTTTTGATGGTTTCTTCTATTTCCTCAATTGATATTGGTCTGTTTAGGTTGTCTATATCCTCCTGACTCAATCTGGGCAGATCATATGACTTAAGAAATTTATCTATGCCTTCACTATCTTCTAATTTATTGGAGTATAAGGATTCAAAATAATTTTTGATTATCTTCTGTATTTCTGAAGTGTCTGTTGTGATATTGCCTCTTTCATCCCGTATGTTAGTAATTTGAGTTCTCTCTCTTCTTCTCTTCGCTAGCATGGCTAAGGGTCTGTCGATTTTGTTTATTTTTTCAAAGAACCAACTTTTAGTTTTGTCAATTTTTTCAATTGTTTCTTTTGTTTCGATTTCATTAATTTCAGCTCTGATTTTAATTATTTCTTGCCTTCTACTTCTTTTGCTGTTGTTTTGCTCTTCTTTTTCTAGGATTTTGAGATGAAGTATGAGATTATTTATTTGTTGTTTTTTTCTTTTTTTAAGGAATGAACTCCAAGCAATAAATTTTCCTCTTAGAACTGCTTTCAATGTGTCCCATAGATTCCGATATGTTGTGTCTGTGTTTTCATTAATCTCTAAGAATTTTTTAATTTCCTCCTTGATGTCTTCTATAACCCATTGTTCATTCTCCAAGTGATGTATTCTTTTTCCTTCCTTCTTTTATCGTTGATTTTCAGTTCCATTCCATTATGATCAGATAGGATGCATGGTATTATCTCTACTCCTTTATATTGTCTAAGAGTTTCCCTGTGACATAATATATGATCTATTTTTGAGAAGGATCCATGTGCTGCTGAGAAAAAAGTGTAACTGCTTGATGTTGGGTGGTATATTCTATATATGTCAATTAAGTCTAGGTTATTAATTGTGTTATTGAGTTCTATAGTTTCCTTATTCAACTTTTGTTTGGAAGATCTGTCCAGTGGTGATAGAGGTGTGTTGAAGTCTCCCATGATTATTGTATGGTGGTCTATTAGACTCTTGAACTTGAGAAGAGTTTGTTTGATGAACATAGCTGCACCATTGTTTGGGGCATATATATTTATGATTGTTATGTCTTGTTGGTGTATGGTTCCCTTAAGCAGTATGTAGTGTCCCTCTTTATCCCTTTTGATTAACTTTGGCTTGAAATCTATTTTATTTGATATGAGTATGGATACTCCTGCTTGTTTCCGAAGTCCATATGAGTGATATGATTTTTCCCAACCTTTCACCTTCAGCCTATGTATGTCTTTTCCTGTCAAATGCGTCTCCTGTAGGCAGCATATTGTTGGGTCTTGTTTTGTGATCCATTCTACTAGCCTGTGTCTCTTGATTGGTGAGTTTAAGCCATTAACATTTAGGGTTATTATTGAGATATGGGTTGTTGTTCCAGCCATATTTTTTTATTTATGTTACTAAACATGGTTTGTTTTCCTCTTTGATTATTTTCCCCCCTTTAGTGTCCTACCTCCCACTGTTGGTTTTCATTGTTATTTTCCATTTCCTCTTCCTGTAATATTTTGCCAAGGATGTTTTGAAGAGATGGTTTTCTAGCTGCAAATTCTTTTAACTTTTGTTTATCGTGGAAGGTTTTAATTTCATCTTCCATCCTGAAGCTTAATTTCGCTGGAAACACAATTCTTGGTTGGAACCCATTTTCTTTCAGTGTTTGAAATATGTTATTCCAGGATCTTCTAGCTTTCAGAGTCTGTGTTGAAAGATCAGCTGTTATCCTGATTGGCTTACCCCTAAATGTGATCTGCTTCCTTTCTCTTGTAGCTTTTAAAATTCTCTCCTTATTCTGTATGTTGGGCATCTTCATTATAATGTGTCTAGGTGTGGGTCTCTTATGATTTTACACATTCGGCGTCCTGTAGGCTTCTAGGATTTGGGGTTCTGTCTCATTCTTCAAGTCTGGGAAGTTTTCTCGTATTATTTCATTGAATAGGTTGCTCATTCCTTTGGTTTGAAACTCTGTCCCCTCCTGTATCCCAATGACTCTTAAATTTGGTCTCTTGATGTTATCCCATATTTCTTGGATGTTCTGCTCATGGTTTCTTAACAGTCTTGCTGAGCTGTCTATGTTCTTTTCAAGTTGAAATACTTTATCTTCATTGTCTGATGTTCTGTCTTCTAAGTGTTCTACTCTGCTGGTAGTATTCTCAATTGAGTTTTTAAGTTGGCTTATTGCTTCCTGCATTTCTAGGATTTCTGTTTGTTTGTTTTTTATAACCTCTATTTCCCTGTATAGTTGATCTTTTGCTTCTTGGATTTGTTTATGTAATTCATTGTTGAAGTGATCTTTCATTGTCTGATTTTGCTGTCTGATGTCTTCCTTGAGACTCCAGATCATCTGAAGCATGTATATCCTGAATTCTTTATCTGACATTCCATCTGCTGCAGCTATTACCTCTTCTAACGTTGAGTTGACCTGCATTGCTTGTGGTCCTTTCTTTCCTTGTCTCTTCATACTGTTCACGTTCCTTTCTACTTGGTGAAACTGTTGTGCTATTGAATTTCCCCCCTATATATTTATATTGGTGTTGTATAGTTGCAAAGTCTCCCTCGCAGGCGCGGGCGGCGGCTCTGCCCCTCCTCCAATTGGGGCAATGTGCCTAGCACGCCGGGAGGCCGCTAGGCCTGCTCTGCCGGTCGGTAGCAGGTCCGCCGACCTTGCAGGCGCAGGCGGCGGCTCTGTCCCTCTGCGGGCCGCTAGGCTTGTTCTTTCGGTGGTCGCAGTTCTGCCTACTTTGCAGGCGCAGGCAGCGGCACTGCCCCTCTGCAGGCCTCTGGGGCTGTACTGCCAGTGGGTCGCAGGTCTGCCTACCTTGCAGGCGCGGGGGGGGGGGGCTCTACCCTTCCTCAGGCCACTGGGCCTGTTCTGTCTCTCGGTTGCAGGTCTGGCCTGTTCTGATGGTGGTCACAGTTCCGACTACCTTGCAGGAGCGGGGGGGGAGGGGGCAGCTCTGCCTCTCAGCAGGCTGCTGCTCCTCTTCTGCCGGTGGGTCGCAGGCCCGCCTACCTTGCAGGAGTGATTGGAAGCTCTGCCCCTCCGCGGGCCACTGGGCCTTTTCTGTCGGTGGTCACAGTTCTGTCTACCTGGCAGGCGCGGGGGGTGTGGGGCGGCTCTGCCCCTCAGCAGGCCGCTGGGCCTGTTCTGTGGGTGGTCACAGTTCCGACTACCTTGCAGGAGCGGGGGGGAGGGGGCGGCTCTGCCTCTCAGCAGGCCGCTGCTCCTCTTCTGCCGGTGGGTCACAGGCCTGCCTACCTTGCAGGAGTGATTGGAAGTTCTGTCCTGCCGCGTGCCACTGGGCCTTTTCTGTCGGTGGTCCCAGTTCCACCTACCTGGCAGGCGCGGGGGGTGGGGGGCGGCTCTGCCCCTCAGCAGGCCGCTGGGCCTGCTCTGGGGGTGGTCACAGTTCCCTCTACCTTGCCGGTGCAGGGGGAGGGGGCGGCTCTGCCTCTCAGCAGGCCGCTGCTCCTCTTCTGCCGGTGGGTCGCAGGCCCGCCTACCTTGCAGGAGTGATTGGAAGCTCTGTCTCGCCGCGGGCCACTTGGCCTTTTCTGTCGGTGGTCACAGTTCCCCTACCTGGCAGGCGCGGGGGGTGTGGGGCGGCTCTGCCCCTCAGCAGGCCGCTGGGCCTGCTCTGTGCGTGGTCACAGTTCCCTCTACTTTGCCGGCGCAGGGGGAGGGGGTGGCTCAGCCTCTCAGCAGGCCGCTGCTCCTCTTCTGCCGGTGGGTCGCAGGCCCAGGAATAATTATATCATGATACCTATCATTATATCCTTTCAGAAACATGAGAACTGAACTTCATTTTTTTAACATTGTGTGTAATATACTTAACATATAATTGAACTTTAGTGAAATATAGTTACTTCATACCATTGCGCCACCATTGCAACTATTCATTCTAGAACATTCTCATTATCCCCAAGTTAAACTGAGCACCAAGCATACCCTATTCCTCTGCCCCCAAGTCTTGACAACCATTAATCCACTCTAGCTCTATGCATATGTCAAGTCTGGATATTTCTTTTTATTTATTTTTGATATTTCATATAAATAGAACCATACAAATTTTGTGTCTTACTTTTTTCACTTAGCATGATATTTTCAGATTTCATCCATATGTTATCAATACTTCATTTTTTAATGGCTGAATAATATTGTGTTGTATGGATATACCACATTTTGTTTATCCATTTATCAGTTCATGAATTTGATTTGTTTGTACCTCTTAGCTGTGGTTAATGGTGCTGCTATGAACAACTTTATTAAAAGTTTTAACTTAAATATCTGTTATAATTTCTTTGGAGTATATAATGAGGAGTGGAATTGCAGGGTCATGTGATAATTTTATTTTTAGCTTTTTAGGGAGCTGACAAACTGCTTTCCACAGCAGCTGTACCATTTTACTGAACTTACTTCTAACGAGAAAATATTTCTTTCAAGGCTACTGTGTGCTTTGGTGATTTATTCTCCCTACCAACTTCAAAAGATTGTTCTGAGGATTAATAACCTTTGTGAAACTTTTAAAGGCTTTCTGAAAGCAGCCTTTATATAAATTAAAGGTATTATGTACTCAGGCATTCATTCTAGTGTAGTTTGCAAAGAGTTGGGTAGTTCAATACATTTACACAAAATTTAATCTGGATAGGTGTGGGCTTTTATGAGCCTTGAAAGACCTGAAGCTAAAAAGAGACAAATGGAGTTGAATTAGCTTGTCTTGATTTGATCTGTTTTTCCTAATGAGATATTGGAGGAATAAAAAAAAGTGCTATCCTTTTGAGATATGAGCATACTGATTCTGATTGTTAGAGCCATTAATTATTTTATCGTTCTTCAGAATGTTCTAATGAACTAAAACACACAATTGCTGTTAATTTAAAGCAGAAGCCAAGCGTGGCTGAACCAATGATGTTTGCTGTGTCTTAGCAGGCTTTCATAATGGGTTCTGGGAGAGAACCAAGTGAAAAACAAATTCAAGCTATTTTGTATGGCTCTAGACAGTGTCTAAAAAAACTTTTTTTATAAAAGAGGACAGACAGCTCCCATTACATATGTTGCAAATGGCAGTGCTTTTAGGGGAGCCCATCAACCCAGCAAGGTGTGACGCTCCTGTTCCTGAAGCACATGGGCTCTGATGCAAGGCTTTGTGCAGAAAAAAAAAAATCCATTTCTTAGGTTGGAATCAATTTACAACTCATCTAACAGGTCAAGATGCCAGCAGAAGTTTATGTAGCAGGCACAGATGCCGGAGTAATATATCAAGATCTCAGTCTGTATTTGTCTCTCATTTATGATTTCAAAATTGCCAGATGTACTCAATCTCGGCAGCATGTACTCAAGCCTCACTGGCTAAGCTGGCACCTTCATATACCTTGACCCAGAAAAGTATGGAGAGAATTTTTAAATGATCTAGTATTTTAGTAGCTACTTTATGTTACATTTATTATTTTAGATCTTCACAGCAACCATGTGAAGTTGGTTTATATTAATTTGGAAATGAAAATGGGTCTGTGAAGGGCAAGAGATTGGCCAATCTGAAATATAAACTGAAGAAGAGCTGATTCTAAAGTCTGAGTTCTTATTGATGTGCTAGTTTCCTTTTCAAATAAAAAAATGTAAAAATAATAACAAATGTTAAAACCTTAAAATGTGCTCCTCCAAGCCAAGATATAATAATATCCATCAGATTAATTTCATAATGTATTACATTTATCTGCCTGCCATTTAGATGACCATTCTTTTCTTGGAGACTCAAATGAATTTGACTGTAACCCCCAATTTCCCATATGGTGGGAGTTCCATGTCTTCCTAGGATTTAGGGGGGCTTACCATTCACCTGTTTACTCTGGCTCGAGCTCCAGCTTCTGAAATAGTTCAGTTTCTGGAGCATTCCCTTTTCTTTCCCATAGCTGTGGAATGAAAATAATAATAATAACAACAACAACAGCAAGCTCAAGTAAATTGTGACTTAAATAGCATTGTGCTCTTTCTTTAAGTGAACACTGGGCAGAAAACAACCCTAATGAAATTTCTTTCCTAGAGGTTACTTCCTAAGACTATCTTTAATTTGTAATGAAGTAAAGTGTATTAAACACTAACTACTTACTTTCTTCATATGATTGGAGGTCATTCTGGGGATTATAGTTAAAGTCACTTAAATCTCCAGGAACATAGTAATTTCAGATCCTGTGAAAAAGAATGAGTATCAGATACAGAAAAGACATCAGAAGTTTGCTTTTTTAATATCTTTAAAATAATTTACTTTTAGTTGACAAAAATTGCATACAGTATATGTTTAAGAGGTAGATTGTAGAATAATTAAATCATTCTAATTAACAGACCTATTATCTCACACACTTATCTTTTTGCTAGTGAAAACAATTAAATTCTACTATTTTAGCAATTTTGAAATATACACTATATTATTTATTGTAGTCAGCAGTCTGTGAAATAGACCACTAAAATTTTATTCCTCCTCTATAATTAAAATATCATACTTTTTGATCCACATGTTCCCTTTTCTCATTCACACATTCCTCTAGTCTCTAGTAAATAGTAGAATCATGATTATACTATTTACTTCAATGGATTTGACCTTTTTAGATTCTATGTGTAAGCAGGATTATGTGCTATTTTTCTTTCAATACCTGGCTCACTTCATTTAGCATAAGATCTTCCAGGTTCATTCATGGTTTTGCTAATGACCAAAAGGGGGTAGTATCTTCACAGTGGCTAAGATATGGAGACAACTAGGTGGCCATCTTCAGATGAATGAATGAAGAAAATGTAGCTTATGTACACAACGGAGTATTTGTCAGCCTTAAACATCTTTATGTCACAGCTGGAGCACAGTGGACCAGAGTGGACTTTGGTTTGCCTAAGTCTGATGACCAGTTAGTTGGCATATATGACTGTTATTCCTGCCCTCCATCTTGCTACTCCAATATACCTCTGTCTTCCTCTGTCCATGGTGTTTACCTTTCCCAGGTCTCCTCTAGAAGAGAATTAGAGTTTATGGCATTTCCAAGTTTATCTAGCAGAACGAGATTGAAGAAGAAAAGAGGCCACAATTCTAGAAAATTATTTTGCCTTAAAGGAAAATCTAAGAGTCTGTAGTATCTTCAAGCCACTTTATAGAATGTCTCCTTCCTTCTGCTATTTCCCAATCACAAGTAGCCTCTCCAACTGTCACATTTTAGGTTCTGTAGCATGAAAAATTATAAAGAGGTGGAGATTATAATGAATCTGGCCACAAATGACCTATGTTAGAAAATAGGAATGAGAAGCTCAGTATTCTCATGGTGACATCAAATTCTTGTAAAATATTTGCTCAATTACAGAAGAAAATTACAAGGGAAAGAAGGGATGAGGGTGTTATTACTCAGGTACAAAACAACAACAATAAAAAGCCTGTCACTGCCATGAAGTCAACGAAGCTAAACCCCAGAAAGCACTTTATTGCTAACTTCCAAGCCTGTAAATATGCGTCTAAATACAAGGACCGAAAATTTGGATGAAATGAGTTTCTGACTCATTCACCAAAGGGAGATTCAGAACAATTTGTAGTAATCTATTCTCATTCCCTGAACATTTTTGACTGTACAGCTGCTTCTTTTAAACCTTGAAAGGTAATAAACAGCTATATCTTATTGTCACAAGAGAAAAGTAAGAGTGTGCATTATATAAAAGACCAAGACAAAATTGTGACTCTAAAAACAATTCCCAGGCTAGAGGAATGGACTTACAGAAATGTAGAGTGAATATATATTCAAGACTTCTATGTCTTAAATAGTATCCTAAATTTAAAAACACAAACAAAACCCACAAAATCCAATTTAGCTTCTAAGAAAATATAGATGGAAGAGAGGAGATAATGAGATCATAAAATAATTGAAGAATGGCTAAATATCTTTTCCATATGATTTTTAAATTGCTTGGGGAATTAATTTAATTTGAGCTAGTATATATCTACTCCTTGATGAAAATTGCCCAGTCATATATTTTTTCTACATTGCCCTAGAGATTGTGCACTCAGGATATTGACAGGTGACAAGGGGTGTGATGCTTTCTGATTTCTAGGCTGATCAAACTACATTTTGCCCCTATAACATTGAGCCATAAAGTTGAATTGGATTTTCCAATATTCAAAAGTGCCATACTTTGTCTTTGAGCATTCATAGAGGGTAATGGGGGTGGTGTACATCTAAATAAGTCCATAAGCAAACCCCATGAATATTGATTAAAAAACAAAGAAGTTTTCTTATGGTGGAATATAAAGAATAAATTTACTCCAGTTAGAAGTGGTAGCTTCTTCTAAACAATATAACATACTTCTTTAGATTACTAAAGAACTTATTAGATTAGTAAAGAGAAAAATATTGTGATATATACTGAAATTTTGGATACTTCCAGCTTGGAATTGTTAAAGGGTGAAGATTCTGAGTTTTCAAGTTCCAGTGTCATGAACTTTCTGTAGGTAAATCTTCTGGAATTTTCTTTCCTGCAAGAAGATGTAATGCACTATCATAAGAAAGACCTATGCCTTGGTATCAATGGCACAGGTAGATAACGATTGGGAATGGCTTTGCGATACTCATTCTATGTATGATCTTGGCCAAGTTACTTAATCTGAAGTCCGCTTTTTCTTTGTGAAGTGAAGGAAATGATATTTTTCTCATAAAGCATATGAAGATTCTTGGTTTATTCAGACACATACAGATTACCTTTGTGAATAACAAAGAACTATATATTACTCTTGAAAGATTCAATAATTTGTTTCAATTCATATCTTAGGAGATGGCAACTATATTGATCAGTTGTGCTGCGGTAAAAACATAAATTCCAAATTTCAGCAGATTAGGACCATAAACATTTATTCTTGCTCCTGTTCCATGTCAATACCTTGAGTCAGATGGAGTAGCATCTAAGTGGGAAAAACTTTATCCATGGCAGAGGGGAAAAGGGTGAAGGAGAGACTTGGAGGAAACAATGATGTCTCTCTAATCTTCAGCAAGAGCTTAGCTAACAGACACTCCATTCATTCCATTGGCCCAAGTAAGTCACATGACCAAGCCCACCATTGACAGGGAAGTGTAGAAGCACCAGCAAAGACACTGCAAATGTCATGTCAGTGAATGAGTACACTTCATTCTCTTAAGGAAAGGGGAGTGAATAGTTGGGAACAATAGCACAATCTACCACAATAACTATTACTGTTATCAGAGAGGCTGCCTTGGATGGTAGGTAAGAGCATGAACTCAGCCAGGTCTGCACCCTATCTCCAGTGTTATCTGTAGTAAGAACTTGAGCAAGTTACCTCACCTTTTGAAGTCTGGTTTTCTAATCTGGAAAATTGGATAATAACAGTGCTACCAATTTTCAACAGCTTTTAGAAGAAGCTTTCCTTTTTTTTTTTTTCCAGATTTTAAAATTCTTTTTAAATACTCAAATTGAGAAAGCACTTGGGTTCTGTGATGAGTGTTAGTCCTTCTCTCCACCTTGGGCTTGTTTCTTCAACCTAGGGTGGAACTTGAGTACTGTGTCCTTCTACTATCTTAATACTCTATTTTGAGGAATAAACAAATGGACAATTTCCCAAACAGCACTGCAGTAATAATATTGCAAATGGCCTCACAACCATAATGAAGGAGGTTTTTCAATGTGAATTATGAATGGCTTATTTCTATCTATATCACAGATTCTGCTGGAAAGTTTAGCATTAATTTTTTTTGAGTAGTACCTCTGAAATTAAATAGGTGAGGAGAAATATCTTAAAACAAGAACACATTCAAATAAAGATTTAAACTGAAAGAATGATATTGTTTCCTATCTTAAGGACAGCAACCTAGTGGAAAACTAGCTCAATTCCCATGACCACTCATTTCAAATGCTGTGAGTATTGCCAATTAGAATAAAAGCTAGTTACAGAGTCCCTTTGTTCAAACATTTTTACTTTCTTTTCATTCTCACAAAACATATCTGTTGTAAATTTACATCCTCTCTTCTACTCATTAGACATATTATGAAACATGTTTTATTCTGGTGGTACATCATTCAGGTATCTGGAGAGTAATTCATAAATTTCCTGAAAAGGTTGTCTTGACAACAAGTTTGAATCAGATACACATACCTGTTTTCTCTGGGCATCTCCACCAAAATGAAATAGAGCTGTGAACTCCTGCTGCATTGAGGCATGGAGATGTCAATGGGCAAGTGACTTCAACCATGGAGGATAAGTGACTGGTCTCTGAGTTGGGTGAAGATGAATGACACAGGAAGAGAAATAGAAAAGAAACAAACTCTATACTCACTTCTCAATATTGGTTTTTTACCTTCACATACCTGAACTCATAAGAAAGGGAAAGCATAATGTTCAATGATGTTTGAGTTTTAATTATTATATTGGACCAGAAACATATACGTGAACTGAAATTATTTGGAGGGACTAAAATAACTAGTCAGTTTTTTATTTTAGAGGGAAATTTCTCAAACCAACATGACCCAAATGGTCAGATAAGTACCACTTCCTGTAGCTGATATGCAAGGCCTGATGCCATGTGATAAAAGATGTTTTGTTTTTTATTCAGGCATGTGGAGGGATGACTAACCGTTCACAATTTCTATTCCACCTTTTATTTTTTTATTAGTAATAGTCTCTCTAGTTTTTATCTAGGCATATGAATTTCCATTATTGACTACATTCCCCAACCTTCTGTCCCCCTCACACCCCTAACCACAAATTAATATGTTAAAACCTAATCACCAAGGTGACCATATTAGGTAGGGTTTTGGGGAGGTGATTAGGCCATGATGGTGGAACCCTTATGAATGGAATTTGTGCCCTTATATAAGAGGCTGTGGAGACTGGCTTTGTCTCCTGCCCTTTGAAGACAACAAAAAGACCCCTCTATGAACCAGGAAATTGGTCTTCACCAATGTCTGTTGGCCCCTTGATCTTGGACTTCCCAATCTCCAGAACTGTGAGAAATAGGTTCGTTTGGCTTATAGTGTTATTATAGCAGTCAGAACTGACTCAAGATACCTTCCTTAAAGTTAAGCATGGCCACATGACTAAGTTTGGGCCAATGAGATGTGGGTAAAAGGGCTATACCCAACTTCTAGGTCACCTTCTTAAAAATGTGCTGCTTTATCAGGTTGTTCTTTTCCTTGTGGATAGGAAATGATAATAATGGTGCCACTTGACCACAAGTGGCAAGGATATCAGAGCTAAACCCCGGGCTTTAGACTCTTTAGTTCTTGGATGGTATACAAGAAAAATGAACTATATCTATCTAGAACACTGTATGTTTTGGTATCTTCATTATAAAATTAACTTATATCTACTTAACACAGAAGTAAATACCTGGAAATATGCTGCCTCTGTCACAAAAATCTAAAGTATGTATTGATAGGTAGAAGACAACTCAGAAATATATTAAGGCTAGGAAGCTGGACTGCTCATGACCATTTTGTAATGCCTTGGCAATATAATTGGTAAAACTGTCACCTGTAATGACCTGAAGTGCAGACCACTTTACTTTAGAGAAGTGGTTAGAAAAAGGTAGGCTATCATGAATGTTGACTGCTTCTTGCTGCATTAACAAGATTTCAGAAGAAAGAAATGAACTTGAACAAAAATGAGCCAATTTTAAGCAGAGAGGGACGAAAATGGAACTGTACTAGTGGAGGCTTTCTATGCCTTTGATCTATAGTATAAATTGAAGGTCTAAAGATCTGGGGCCTGCAAGGTTGGAAAAGCCAACTCTCTCTCTCTCTCTACTCGAAACAGCGGGAGAGAAGACTCATTCACAGCTGTACTCAGAGGTGTGCCATTAAGACTGCTCAGCTAGTGGGATGTAGCCCATAGACATTAATTACATGAAAGTAATGACATCTGACTCAGCCTTAAGGCAGCTTTTGTTGAAATAAGAGAATGGGCTGCCCAGGAAGCCGTATAGAAACCTGTAAAGAAGAGGAGAGCAAGCATGCTTAGGAAGTAAGGTGTTCAGGAGAGTTCTTGGGCATGGTTGCTTTAGTGTAGAACCAGTGATACTAGTAAATGTATAATGACCATGTTTTTTTTTTTATTGTTGTTGTTTAAAAATGTTATGATTTTTAGTGTTTGTCTTTCATGGTGTAAATACTCCCACATGGCCTGTTTCATGCTATCAACATGATACCACTGATCGTATAGAGTTGGGAGGGAACACACACTCCAGGTTCTTGCAAGCTGGTGCATGACAAACCCAAGACACCACTGCATGGGACCAACTGGAAGAAAATAGATAAGCCATTAAGTTTTGAAAGTAATTATATTTCCCAAGAAACTGTAAGTCTAGATCGCAAAGGCCGGTGAATTTTCTCACCCCTGAAGAATCCATCAGGTTTTCAAACATGCAAAAGAGCAAGAAATGAGTTGCCCAAAGAGAGTGTTCTTTAATACTTCCTCACAAGGGCAGGGGTCCTTAAAATTACTACTTAGCAGGATATCATCATTGCTATGAGCCAGTGATGACACAGTATTCCTTATTCTTTTCTAAGTGGAAATTTTTATTGTGGATGGACCATTTCTGTTCTACCACTTTTCTTTTGGATGTGAGGGTAGGTGGCTGGAAAGGGAGAAAGTTCAAGTCATCTGCCTATTAGTTAGGAACCAACCTCAGGTCTGATAGTCTACTGTGCATCATTTGTAGATCCCAGAGGTTTGGCTGGATGCAATAACGGAATGGAATATGTGTTTATCTTTCTAGAGGAAGGGTAAGGGGTCCTGTGAATTGGAAGAAGGAAGGATACTTGGGTGGCAATGTAGAATATGATAGGAATCAATGATTATTACATAGCAACCATTCTTCCTATCTTCCTTTTAGCCATAGAACCCCTGAGCCAAAGACATTTCTCAGTCTCCCCTTCAGCTGGTGTAGCTTTTGAACTGCTCAGAGCAGCAGTTTTGAGTGGAGTAGAAAAGATATGTACAACTTTGTGTCAGCTTCTTGTTGGATAAACAATTGGCCAGGTTCTGAGAATGTGCATGCCAAAATGCCTGCAAACAATCTTGGACCTCTTAGGGAACTCTTCCCAAGCTTTTGTGATGTAAAGCTGAGAAATGAACATCCTGAAGGGGATTCACAGTTCTACTCTAAATCAGTCAAAGGATTCCTCTAGAATCTTGCCTTATGTGCTTCTTTCTTATGTTGAGCCCCTTCCATTTTTTAACTCACTGAATTTGATTTTTAGTACTGTTACTCTCTTTTGCCTGGAAGGAAATGCTTAGTTTTTTCAGCTCTTTTAGTTGTAGTTCTGATTTTTTTTAAAGATAAATTATTTCCCATGAATATTCCATTTTTTCCTAGGAAATAGCTATTGGAAAGCATGGTAAAGGTGGTCAAGCTCCTATCCATTCCCCTCTATGTGGTCCTGAAAGAGAAAAAAAATCCTCATTTAAACTACCATATTTTGGTTACTTATTAAACAAGCTTAGCCTTTACTCTAACAAGTACTCAACATGAAAGTCCTGGTTTTCAATATACTAGTTATGCAGGTAAAGCCTTAGCACAGGGTCTCTCTTGCATGCATATGACCCCAGTCATTGTTTGCTATTATTATGAACAATAAGTATGTTTGCTGACTGAATAAGTGAAGAATAGGTATGTAAGGCCCTATGTTACTATTTAAAGGATTTGTGGCCAAATGGAAGTGGGAATTTTTGAATACTGTTTTCATCATTTAATAGAAGTAGGAGAAATGAATAAAAAACATGACACGCTAACAATGTATATTTTCAGCATGCAACTATGCTTTGTGCTGTTTAAAAATGTAATAAGAACTATGATGTCTTCTTAGCAGACTCTGAATGTAAATGCAATGATAAAAGGATTTCAAACTAAGGATAAAAATGGAGGTAAGTCTAGCAGGTGGTGATTTTTTTTCTTTCTTTTCTCTCTTGCTTCCTCTGCTTCCTCTTCTTTTTTTTAATGTGCAGGAGCTTAAGTAAAATATCTCACAAAATGTTATGAAAGAAAGCCACATTCCATATATCCAGAATAAATATGTCCAAGTGTTCAGGTACATGCTGTTACTGTCCCTTGGGGTTATTCTGCATAAAGAGTTACTCCTGATTTTCTGGAAGTTTCTGAGACTAGTCTAATGGCTTTTAAGAATGCTTTACTCCGTGTATAAGTGTATTTCTGTTTTAGAAACGCCTGTGGCTCACCATCCTCTGACCTGTGAAGGAATGAATTTTTTGTTTTGTTAAGTCACTGCAAAGGAAGAGAGTGTTCTACTTCTTGGGTATTAATTCTGAGTGACTCAGTTACAGTTCACTCCAATGTTACGCGTCCTCAAAGAAAATACAGAGGTGTGGAGTGGAAGAGGGAGGGAGACTGAATATCTTGGGGGTGGGGAATCGGGGTATGCCTTTCCCCTCCCTGTCACTAGCATTATGCTAAGGTCAGACAGGACAGGTCTGTTGTTCTGTGATGAATTTTTAATGCATCTTTGGATCCTGGTGGCCTCAGGCCCATTCCTGAAAGACATTTGTCAAAAATTTTGATAGTTTTCTGTCCAGGTTTTTATACATTGTACTCATTTGAATGGCTGACAAAAAAATAGCACAGTGTGGGAAGGAGGCTCGGGAGGCACAGAGCAGAGGCTGACCCAAGTGAATTCTTGAAGTACTATGTGTCCCTGAAGACCTGAGTGTCCCCCTCCAGGACCACTGGAGTCATCGCTTTTCCAAGATGCTCCTATTTGTGAAAACAGGCTTACTGTCTGCCTTGGACATTTTTAAAAAAACATCTTTTTTTTTTTTTTTTTTTTAAATGTGGTGCTGAGAACCGAACCCAGTGCCTCACATGTGTGAGGCCCCAGCCCTGCCTTGGACATTTTTGTTTGGTGAATGAATTTCTTGATCTGTGCTAATGAAAAAAGAGTTCTCTGGTAGCAGAGGCAAGATTAAAGACTTTGATGAGGTAAAGATAGTTGTTTCCAAGGGGACAGAAGCTTAGAGAAAGGAAGAGAGGAAAGCATAATATAAGGCTGACTTTTCTAGAAATCTAAATGACTAAGACTCCCAGTGATGCAAAACAAAGGAAACCTCTGTGGGTTTGATGTCTTGGTCTTTGCTCCTTCTGAGGCACAAGAAAGTCCATCTAAGCATAGTTAGAGATCCTATGATCTGATAAGTAATATTACCTTTACTTTATCCTAATCCCTCAGTGTAATTGATCCAACACTTCTTTCGTCGCTTTTTTCTTGTTATTTTTTGGTGGTGAAAATAATGCATACTTGACTCAGAATGGTCTCCACAGAATCTGAGCCCTATTTGGGGATTCTTCTTTGGGTGATCTACTGAAAATGTCCCTTCAGGAGAAGGGAACTGAGGGTAGCAGGAAAGGGAAGAGGGGAATTTAAGCAAGGGTATAGAGTCTCAGCTGGAGACCAGCTTCAGCCTGATCCCATAGGAAGTTAATGATACCCCAGAATTGGCTGTCCCTTGAAGCAAGTAGGCTGGCTTTGGTTTCCTTGTGTTGTTCAGTTGTTGGCTGAGATCAGGGATATGAATGGACTCTGGCAAAAGGACTTCTATTTGGCCAAGGGCAATTCTCCGTGCAAAGGAAAAAATGTGAATTATTTATCAGCCAACAGGCACAGCACCTGGAGGATGAGTCTACAACTAGAATATGGAGTAGAAAACTGTAACACAACAGCTCAAGTAAAGAAGGAAGTTGCAACCACAAAGCATCTGCCCTTCCAGGACAACAATTATATCTAGGTGACAATCCTTCTAGATATACCTCTATCTATCCACCCCACAACCTCAACCAATGCACATGTAATATTTCCACTGGACACTACATGATTTTCCTGTGTTATATAATCACAACCTATCATTTCAGATGGTGCCATAGGATTTCACTACTAACTAGTTAATAAATGCTTAGCTAATGGATGTTTCAATAATGGTTGATGCACAAATTGCCCTAAACCAAATAGCATAACACACCAACTATTTTGTAGATGCTTACCTATAGTGAGGGTAACAAATTCAGGCAAGGCATAGTAGGATGGCTGTTCTGCTCAATGACATCTTAGCCAGGACTGAGGAAGACTCAAATGGGTGGACTAACTGGTTTTACTTCCACGTGCAGCATGTTGGGGTGGAGGTTTGGCTGGAAGGCTGTGCTAAGCGGGGGTAGTGACTTTGTGGTGGCTGAACTCACTGGACAGCTTAGTACTCCAGAGAGCCAGTTGGAAGTCATGTGGCTTTTTTGACCTCCTCAGAACTCACAAAGCATCTTTTCCACAGTGCTCTCTGGATCCATGCAGTCACATGTAGGTCCTGACTCAAGAGCTGGGGATGTAGATTCCATCTCTTGATGGGAAGCATCTTAAAGAACTTAAATGATTGAAAAAGAAATCTCCATAGTAAACATTTGTTTCTATTTGTATTTGTGTGTGTTTAAATGTTTGTTGCTAATAATGCCATTAAAATACAACTTTTGATTTTTTTTTGCATTTTAATTGACATATCCTAATTGTATACATTTATGGGATATAGCATGATATTTGAATACATGTATACAATGTGAATGATCAGATCAGATCAGGATAATTGGTACGTCCATCACCTCTAACATTTATCATTTCTTTATGCTGGGAATATTCAAAATCCTCTCTGCTAGGTAGTCTGAAATATACAATTAATTGTTGTCAAAGTAGTTATCTTACTGTTCTATAAAATATTAGAAGTTATTTGTCCTAACTGCATCTCTCTACCTGTTAACCATCCTCTCTCCATAAAAATATGGAATACTTTGTGAGTTTTCATATAATTTTTGCTAGGGGCCACAATGATCTTGTCTGTATCATTCCAATTTTAGTATATGTGCTAGCAAAAAAGACCTGACTCTTCTTGTGCAAATAATCTTTTATATGTGGAACATTATCACCCTAGGGAAAGTTCTTTTAAGTGGAATTTTTAGGTAAAAAGGCCTATATATTTTTAAATTTTAATTTATGCTTTCTAGAAAAGTTACATCAATTTACACTTCCATCACATTACAAGAGAGTAACTTTATGTGCTTGTGTGCATGGGTCTTGAATTTGCCATTATCAGAGTTTCAATATATGAGTAAAATAAACTGAGAGTGCCTTCATTTCTTAAATATAATCATAGTACTCCCTTAAATATCATTATTTTTATATTTGCCTTGATAAATTGGAAGAATCTGCCTTTAAAACCATTTTCACCAAGTACATTTTAAGGGAGTCATTATTTGTTACATTGTGCTGAAGTTATTGCTAGTTAATATTTATAATTTTGATTTTGGTAGTGTGTGCTTACTCATAGAACTATCCATTATTTTGAGATATTCAATTAAATTAATCTTGGTCAACACAATATAAAATAAGCATTCTCTTATTTTACAAAATTTTCAAGCATCTGTGAGTATAGTTCCTTGCCCAGATTATTTTGTATTATTTTTTACCTTTTACTTTTAATTATATTTTTGGTGATTTTTTTTGGGGGGGTACCAGGGATTGAACTCAGGGGTACTTGGTCACTAAGCCACATCCTAAGCCCTTTTTTATTTTATTTAGCGATAGGGTCCCACCAAGTTGCTTAGCACCTCACCGTTGCTGAGGCTGGTTTTGAACTCACCATCTTCCTATAAGCTTCCTTAGCTTCTGGGATTACAGACATGTGCTACCACACCCAGCTTTTCGATGAATTTTTAAGGCAAAATGGTCAAGCTGTGGACTTTGAAATTTCTTCATTTTGGAATTCTTGAGGTATTTTGTAGTTAATATGATATACTTTGGTAACTATTACAAGGTACATGAATAGAATATTTGATCTTCATCTGTAGAATGCAAGGCTCAATATTTTTATTCAAAAGTCACACTGGTATGTTAAATCCTCCCACTACAGTTGTATATTGTTGTATATTTCTCAGTTTTTTTCAAAGACTTTCATACTTTGTCTCTTATCTCTATAACTTTCCTCAATATGAACCTTATTTAATAATGTGTCTTAAATTCTGCTTTTTTTATTTTACTTGCCTTCTTTTGTTTGTACTTCCTAACATATTTTTATCTTTCAGTTTTTTTCTCCATTATTTTTAAAAAACACCTTTTCATTTGGTCCCACATACTTTTCACTCACTTTCTCCCAAAGGTATCATCTTTCATAACTGTGATACAGTATTAAAGCCAGGAAAATTACATTGGTGCAATCTACAGAACTTATTCATATTTCACTAGTTTTATATGCACTTGTGTGTGTATGTGTGTGTGTGTGTGGTGTGAGTGTATATAGTTCTATACAATTTTATCTTGTGCGTAGATTCATGTAAGCACTATCACAATCAAGATACAAAAAGTTCTCTCATGCTAATCTTTTATATTCACATCAACCCTCTTCCACTGTCCATAACCACTAGCAGCCACTGATCTGTTACTCATCTCTGCATTTTCTGCCTTCAAGAATGTTATAGAAATGGAATCCTACAGTAGGTGACCTTCTGGGCTTGTCTTTTTCCATCCAGGCTGTTGCAGGCATCATAGGATCACTCTCCTTTATTGTAGTGTAGAGTTCCATGGTTTTGATTCATGGCTGTTGAACCTTTCCTCTGCTGAAGGACTTTAGGGTTGCTTCCAGCTTTGGTCTATTATTATTAGTAAGGCTACAATGAACACCTAAGTCCAGGTTTCTGTGAACATAAGTTTTCATTTCTCTAGGATAAATGTCCAGAAGTACAATCATTGGGTCATATGGTATTTGCATGTTAATTTTTTTTTAAAGAAATAGCTAAACTGCTTCCAGGATGGCAGTTCTAGCTTCCATTCCCACCAGTGATACATGAGTAATTCAGTTTCCTCTGTGTCCTCACCATCTTTTGATATTGTCACTATTTTCTACTTTGCTATTCTGATAGATATGTAGTGAAATCTCATTGTGGTTTCAGTTGGCATGTGAAGTTGAACATCTTTTCATGTGCTTATTTACCCTATGAACATCCTCTCCAGGGAAATATCAGTTCATGTACTTTGCTCACTTTATGATTGGTTCACTTGCTTTTAAAAAGAAAACAATGGAGTTTTAAGAGCTCTTAGGTATTCTGGATATAAGGACTTTGCCTGATACATAATTTGCAAATATTTTCTCCATGCTGGTGCTAATCTTCTCATATCTTTCCTGAGGCTTTAGGAAGGAATTTTAAATATTGATGTAATCCAGTTTATTGTTTATTTTTTTATGGGAAAAAAAGAGATGGTGTCAAGTTTAAACATCTTTTGCCAAGTCTAAGCAGCACTTTTTAATGATATCTATTCCCTTGGCATTAAAATTTAAAAACAAATTCACACGGCAAAATCTGTTGGTCTTTTTGTTTGTGATTTCTTTCTTTGTGTTGCTTGGGAAGGTCTTCTCCACCCCTGAATTATTTTATTTTAGATATAAGTCTCTCTCTCTTTTTTCCCACCAATTATTTAAAAAATGTGTATATATATATATAGTAGGTGGACACAATACCTTCATTTAATTTATTTATTTATTCTTTTTTTTTTCTAAGAGAGAGAGAGAGAGAGAGAGAGAGAGAGAGGGAGGGAGGAGAGAGAGAGAGAGAGAATCTTAATACTTTTTTTTTTTTTTTTAGTTTTCGGCAGACACAACATCTTTGTTTGTATGTGGTGCTGAGGATCGAACCCAGGCCGCATGCATGCCAGGCGAGCACGCTACCGTTTGAGCCACATCCCCAGCCCTATTTATTTATTCTTATGTGGTGCTGAGGATCATACCCAGTGCCTCATACATGCTAGGCAAGCTCTCCACCACTGAGCCACAACCCCAGCCCCCACCAATTAGTTTTTATATTATTGTGTCAGGCAGCTTTTTGTCAGTATGACCTGAATACCTGAAAAGAACAACTTAGAGTAGGAAAAGTTTATTGGTGCTCACAGTTTTAGACATTAAGTCTATGGTCAATCTACTCCATTGCTTTGGGGTGCGAGGTGAAGTAGAACACAGTGGAAGGTCTTGGAAGGAGAGAGAGAGAGAGAGAGAGAGAGAGAGAGAGAGAGAGAGAGAAGGAACAAGTTGCCAAGCACCAAATATAGACCACAAAGCCATGTCCCTGGTAACCTACTTCCCCCAGCCATGCCCCACCTGTCAATAGTTATCACCCACTTAGTCCATTCTAATTATTAATCTATCAAGTGGATTAATCCACCCGTTAGGTTAAGCCCTCATCATCTAGTCATTTACCTCTGAACATTCCTGCATCGTCTGACATGAGCTTTTTGGGGGGTACATTTCTCATCTAAGCTATAACAATTATAAAGTAACACATGCCCATTTAAATAATTTAAAAATGTGGAAAGGTAAAAGTTTTGAAGAAAAAACTTGCCTTTACTTCTGTAAGTTTTATTCCCTGAGGTAGCCACTGACATTAATTTCTTATATATCTTTCTAGAATTTCTCTTTCATGTAAGGTGTGAACACATACATACATATGTTTCTTTAAAAATCCCAAAGGGTATGTTTGATGTAGCTCTCTTGGTAGAAGCACATAGTGATAATTCTCATTATTTTTAACATTTGCAGGAATAATTTATATGCCCTTTCTTTAAGTTGATTAAAGGAGTTTTATTTGCTATGGTAAATAATACTACAGTAAGTGTTCCTGTGCATCTTATTTTACTGGTACTTATGAAGAATGCATTCCTGGACCAGGAATTATTAAATTACAAAATATATATTTTTTACAATTTTTATTGAATTGACAAACCTTTAAAAATGGAACACCAAAATATACTCTACTAACAGTGTACAGCAGTGCCAATTTTCCCATATGCTCACCTACACTGGTAGTTACCTGAATTTTTATTCTCGGCTATCTGAAAAGTAAAAAATGCTCTCTGGTTTTCCTGAATGCTAAGGATATTTAAGAGATTGTGAGAGTGGGCTTGCACGTGTGTGTCACATTGTCAAGGAGCATGGTTTTACGTTTCATCTTTTAAAATGAAAGTTCCATGGAATAGGTGATGACTAACATTTCCTAAGATATAAGAAAGGAGATGTCTCCCAAACCAACTGAAGTGAGTCTGAACACCCTGGAGAGCCAGCAACATTTCACTCCCTGTGTTAATGGGAGAGGGGAGGGGAGTCCCTGCGGGGATCCTCCGTGGGAACTGTCCCCCTTACCACACCATCTAGGAGTCTGACTGGAATACCTACTAATGGTTGCGTGAGGTGATTCCCTGTGAACAGAGTCTCTTCTTAGTGTACTCATTCATTCCTCTATGCTTTGGTTTGCTCATTTAATTATTTTCCTTGTTGTCCTGGTGGCCTTGCCTCAGCACTGGGGCTAGTGTTCACTGGCTCAGGCTGGTGTGGGGTTGGGGAGAGCAGAGTCAAGGTGTCCTTACAGCCACTTACCAGGAGCCTCCTGGGCTCCTGAACAGGAAGTCAGGTGGAGAGGAGGATGTGCTCCAACTCCATGCTGATGAGCAGGCAGTAGGAGACAGAGAATAGTTCTGCCTATTGGACATGTTGAAAGCTGGATGAAAACTTAATTAAAATTCCAGTTAAGAGTTGGATCCACTTAATTTCTATGGATAATCTTCAGTGATAATCAATCACCCAGTCAGAAGATAGAACAAAATTAGAAGCTCACCTTGTGTGGTGTTGTGAGTGAATGAATCAGTTATCTCCCATCAAGAAAAGTGGATGTCAGCTGGGGTGGTGGGGCACACCTGTGATCCTGGCCAACTGGGAGGCTGAGACATGAGGCTTGTAAAATCTGGGCAACTTTGTGAGATCCCATGTCAAAATACAAAAATAAAAAAGGATGGGGGTGTAACTCAGAGGTAGAGTGTCCCTGGGTTTGATTCTCAGTATTGGCAAGAAAGAAAGAGGAAAATAGGAAGGAGAGAGGAAGGATGGCAGATATATTCTCAGTCATCAGCAGTCACAGTCCAACACCAGGGAAGTGAGAGTAGGTGCATGAGGTTTTGTAAATAGATGGTTTGAAATGGATTTCGTTGCCATTTATAATGATGATCCCATGAATGAGAAAATTCTACTTAAAAAAATTGTTTATAATGGAGAAAAAAAGGTAGGTTTGAGGAAAAAACTTTTCTACTTTATGTATCTTTATCCTTGCCTCATCATCTTTCATTTTTTAAAAAAGAGATAATAAATGAAAGAATGATATATCACAAGGTCCTACACAGGCCTATATTATCACTGTTTAATCTTCATATAACAAAACACACCTATAAGTAAAATACACAATATCATACCCCACCAACAGTAGGGGAAAATTTAGTTTTTAGGTGCAGCCATATCAATGTTTATAGCAGCTCAACTCACAACAGCTAAACTATGGGAACCAACCTAGGTGCCCTTCAACAGATGAATGGATAAAAAACAATGTGAGAATATTACTCAGCCTTAAAGAAGAATGAAATGATGCCATTTGTTGGTAAATGGATGGAGCTGGAGAATATCATACTAAGCAAAATAAGCCAATCCCCAAAAAACTAAAGGCTGAAGTTTTCTCTGATATATGGATGCTAATTCACAATATGGGGGCGGGGTAAGGAAGAATAGAATTACTTTAAATTAGATAGAGGTGAGTGTGGGGGGTATGAGGGTAGGAAGGATAGTAGAATAAACAGACATTATTACCTTATATACATATATGACTGCATGACCAATGTGATTTTACAACATGTATAATGAGAAAAATGAGAAATTATACTCCATTTATTTATGATATATCAAAGTACATAAGTGTATTCTACTGTCATGTATAACTAATTAGAACAAATAAAAAAATTCTGAAATGTCTATAGCCTTTGAGCTAGGTGAAGTTTGCCCATAATACTTTTTAAAAAATCATTTTTATTTTTATTTTGAATGTTTGATGACTCTATCTTTCCTCTGACCCATAAACTGTGGGGTACCCATTTGGCAATTTCTTCAGTTGGAGTGGAGCCCTGTGCTTTAGGACTTACAAAGGGTGGGGTCTGTCCATGTTGTGACTCTGATAAACTCACCATGCAGATGTGACAAAGTCTGAATTAAATAGATAACACATCAGTGGGACATTCTGGAGGCAATGTAGTGACCCAGAAGAGCTTGTGACAGGTGATTAGAAGATTTATTTTGGCATAAAATATCTGCTGTTCCATGCCTCTTGCTTTGAGAATTTCCTCCACGTGCTTTACTCTTTGGGAGTGGTCCTTTGGCCCCATGTACACAGTTACCTTCTGTTGGTCCTTTAATACCTTGACTCGAATCACTCCACTTAGAAGTCTCCTACAATTTTTGCCTTTTACTTCCATTAATTCTTTTTATATGATTTCCCTCCCTGCCTCCTTAGCATGTTATGCATGCTTCCCTCAGAACATTTGTCAAAGAGCATGCCTATAATTTTGTACGTCTAGCACTGAGTACGCTTCGATTAACAGTGGTTATTCATATGATTGTTGTTATTGTTCTTGTACTGTAATACTCAATTCCTAATGAAGCATGAAATTTGA
This sequence comes from Marmota flaviventris, assembly GCF_047511675.1. Classification (NCBI taxonomy): domain Eukaryota; kingdom Metazoa; phylum Chordata; class Mammalia; order Rodentia; family Sciuridae; genus Marmota; species Marmota flaviventris. Next base: position 22,362,589 of record NC_092512.1, on the reverse strand, counting down.
TAAATATTTACAGGATGACTGGGTAAAGCCAGGCTTGCACTGGAAACTATAATTGTTTTCACTACTTTCTGGACCCAGTGACCAGAGGGTATTTCTACTGGATGACCTCAGTGGGAAGTGATCCTATCTTCTTAATGCCTATAATACTCTCTCCTGTTCATCCAGCTTCTCCTGTTCCCTGATTTGTGCGAATGTCTCCTCTTGTAGATTATAAATTCCTTGAGGACCAGTGCTACTATCCTATGAAACTGTGTTTCTTCTATAGAGCCTACCATAAATATTAAATAAAGTAGATATTTAGAACACGACTTTGAATGCATAAAAATAAATAGGCAGGATCATATTTGCTGATCTAGACCCACAGCATGCTTATGTTAAATTGAGGAGGAGGTAAATAAAAATATTCAGGTAATTCTTAATGTTTTGAAATTCGAACTCCCCAAGAAAAACTTTAAAACCAATGCTGAAGTATTTGCTAAAGAAAAATGACAAATATTGTGGCCATGTTTTTAAGTGTTAGAAATGACGTTAGGACATCTATTTACACATCTACTGCAAGTGCTAATGCTTTAGGTTGGATATTATAATTAAATACATTACACAATAATGGAAAGCATCTTTGAATTTTGCAAAGTATACGTATATTTCTAGAAAACAGCTGATGGAGTTGATCCTTCCTTTTCCCATCCGCTTCATTCCAAGACTATTGTCATATCATTCTTAAGGTAAAGATATGTACAGTAATCAAAACATGGTGGAGAAAGTGGACATATTAGATGCAGTCGGACAAGAAGTGTGTGCATATAGAATACTGATAAGTTGTGATGCAGACAATATTTCAGTTTGTGTTATGAAGGTGGAGTGGAAGTAAATTCCCACCTGGAAATGTACGGAAGGAAACAGCTTCTTCCTGGGTCTAGTGGTCAGTTTTCTGTTCACATTTACTGAGAATGGCAATTAGTTTTCAGCTTGGAGGCCTATGATTCTAATCAATTGCCAATGAAAGAATTTTAATATTCCATGATAGACAAGTGATGTCTACCATGAATATGGAAATGGAATGCCCATGGTCTATATCATCTATGCAGTTACCCAACTGAACAGCAAGAATTGCAAATACTTTCCAATTTCTGAGGCTGAAATTGTGGTATTTAAACCACAATTTTATTGTGGGTGTGTGCTTTTTTTCTTTATTGATGCATTTATTGTATATGTTGGACTTTGTAATAACATATACTACATTCCATTAGTATTGCTATAAGAGACTGAGAAAGGTTGAATTTGTGTTTTATTTGTTCTTTCATGCTTATTCCTGAAATTCATGTTTTAATAACATTTGCTGCTCCTCCAGGAGGTGGAGCTCAATTTCTCCCACTCCCCTTGAGTATGGTTTTCAAAGGGAAGAGTGCACAAAGGAGGTCATAACTACGGTGAAGGAACTTGAAGGAACTTGGCCAATGCACAAGTCAATTCTAAGTGAAGGGGCTTTGGCATTCTGCAAAATATCTGACCACTATTCTTTAAAACTGCCTGAAAACCTTTGACTGGTTATAAGAATTATTCTTTCTTTTCCCTTTATAAATGAGGTTCTAAAAGAATAGTCAATATTTCTCTAGTTTTTCTTACACTTCTACTGCTTTCAAATACTCTTTCCACTATCTTCAACCAAGAAACTCTCCCTTGTTGTGTCTCCCTGTATTTTCATACATTTCCAACAGTTTTACCTTCTGTTTTCTTCCAATTTACTTGTAAAATTCAGACCTACATTTTGTCACTTATGACATAAATTGTGAATCTTAATATTTAAACCAAAAATTAAGAATCAATAAATGGGATGAACTCAAACTAAAAATCTTCTTCTCAGCAAAGAAAATATCAATAATGTAAAGAGAGAGCCTACAGAATTGGAGATCTCAGGTAGACTGTTAATCTCCAGGATATATAAAGAACTCAAGAAACTTAACACCAAAAAAAAAAAAAAAAGACAAATAACTCAATCAATAAATGGGCTAAGGAATGGAATAGACTTCACAGAAAAAGAAATACAATTGATCAACAAACATGAAAAACTGTTTATCATCTCTAGCAATTAGAGAAATGCAAATCAAAACCACTTTAAGATTTCATCTCACTCTAGTCAGAAGGGCAATTATCAAGAATACAAGCAACAATAAGTGTTGGCAAGGATGTGGGAGAAAAGGTACACTCATATATTGATGGTAGGACTGCAAATTGGTACAACCATTCTGGAAAGCAGTATGGAGACTTCTCAGAAAACTGGGAATGGAACCATTGTTTGGCCCAGCTATCCCATGCTTTGGTTTATACCCAAAGGACTTAAAAGCGGCATACTATAGTCACACAGCTCAATGTTTATAGCAGCTCAATTCACAATAGCTAAACTATGGAAGCAACCTGGGTGTCCTTTAACAGATGAATGGATAAAGAAAATGTACATATACACAATGGAATATTACTCAGCCTTAAAGAAGCATGAAATTATGGCCTTTGCAGATAAATGAATGGAACTAGAGAATATCATGCTAAGTGAAATAAGCCAATCTCCAAAAAACAAAGGCTGAACCATTTCTCTGATAAGTGGATGCTGGTCTATAGTGAGGAGAGGGGACAGAGAAGATTGAAGGAAGTATGAACTATGCAGAGTGGAATGAGGAGACTTGTGGGGTGGTAGGGATAGGAAGAACAGTAGAATGAAATGGACATTATTACCCTATATATATGTAGGAGTACACTATTGTGTGTACAGCCAGAGGAATTAGAATTTATACTCCATTTGCATATGGTGTGTCAAATGCATTCCACTGTTGTGTATAGCTAATGAGAAAAAAATAAATAAAAATAAAAAAATTGACTTGACAATAGACATGTAAATTTAGCCCTTTTATCATTTTTTTTTCTCTTGCCAATATTAGTTGGGCATACAGTCACAATACTGGAGTTTAAGTAACTTTTTTCCTGATGAGAAAAATATTTTCCCTTTGTCTTGTAACCTATGGAATCAGGCAAGGCCTTCTGCTGATGTATTAAAAGGAGAACACAGGGCACAACAGATGATGCTTATCAAGGTCCATTTAATTCCAGAATAAGAGTCTTGTAGCCCCAAAGATTGTCAGTACAGAGTCTAAAGCCTGGGATAACATCCTACTCTCCAACAGTTATAAAATTAACTTAGAATTTATGATTCTGGCAAATATGTCTGGATTTTTAAAAATACCTTAATTTTGTTTATTTATTTACTATTTTATTTATTTATTTATTTTTTGTGGTACTGGGGATTGCTGATGTATTAAAAGGAGAACACAGGGCACAACGGATGATGCTTATCAAGGTCCATTTAATTCCAGAATAAGAGTCTTGTAGTCCCAAAGATTGTCAGTACAGAGTCTAAAGCCTGGGATAACATCCTACCCTCTAACAGTTATAAAATTAACTTAGAATTTATGTGTGGATTTTTAAAAATACCTTAATTTTGTTTATTTATTTACTATTTTATTGATTGATTGATTGATTGTGGTACTGGGGATTGAACCCAGTGCCTCACATGTGCTCGGCAAATACTCTACTACTCAGCCACAATCCCAGCCCCTATGTCTGGCTTTTTATGTGTTAGCTGCAGCACAATTCACAATAGCTAAACTGTGGAACCAACCTAGATGTCCTTCAATAGATGAATGGATAAAAAAATGTGGCATATATACATAATGGAATGTGTATATATCCATAGCATTAAAAGAGAATAAAATCATGGTATTTGCAGGTAAATGGATGGAGTTAGAGAAGATAATGCTAAGTGAAGTTAGCCAATCCCCAAAAACCAAATGCTGAATGTATTCTCTGAAATAAGGAGGCTGATTCATAGTGGGATAGGGAGAGGGAGCATGGGAAGAATAGATGAACTCTAGATAGAGCAGAGGGGTTGGAGGTAAAGGGAGGGGGGCATGGGGTTAGAACTGATGGTGGAATGGGATGGTCATTATTATCTAAAGTATATATATATAGAGATGTGAATTGATGTGAATATACTTTGTATACAACCAGAGATATGAAAAATTATGTTCTATATTTGTAATAAGAATTGTAATGCATTCTGCTGTCATATATCAATAAGAAATTAATTTTAAAAAAAGAATTTCTTGGGCTGGGGTTGTGGCTCAGTGGTGGAGTGCTCGCCTAGCATGCATGAGGCACTGGGTTCCATTCTCAGCATCACGTAAATATAAAATAAAGATATTGTATCCACCTAAAACTAAAAAATAAATATATAAAAAAAGAATTTCTCATTGGAGATTTATCTAACTAAGATGCATTGAAATTACTTGTATCAATGCACTATATTATAGGAGAAACTTGGTATATGAAAGAAAAGTGACCACAACACTCAGAGCAACCAAGAGATCTTTATTGCAGCAGTGCAACAGAGGAGAAGAGAGAGAAAGAGAAGGAGAGAGAGAGAGAGAGAGAGAGAGAGAGAGAGAGAGAGAGAGAAGGGAGAGAGCACGCGCGCAAAGGAGACAGAGAGAGCAAGAGAGAAGAGAGAGAGGGGCCCGGCAGGAGGGAGTTTTTATAGCCCAAATCTAATGGGGTCTCTGGGTCTGCAAGCTGCCTTGTTGGCACACAAGGGGGTTAAGTGCTCGGCCTTGAGCAGGGGGTTGATTGTTCAGCCTTGAGCGGGGGGCTTGGGTGTTTGGGCTTGAAGCAAAAAGGTGATAAAGAACCAGACAGAGGGTTTAAGTGGCCAGGTCATCCTGCAGCTAACTTTGTTTGGCATGCCCTGCAGACAGCTTACTCAGCCTGCCCTGCACCTAACAGTATAAATTATGTAGGAAGGGACTCAGAAAAAACAAGGTGACAAAGCTTAGAAAAACCAGTCATGCCATCTCATTCCTTGATTTGATTTTTATCTTATTTTAACTTTCAGGCTTGGACTAGAAAGTGAAAGTGAAAATGCAGGTGAGGAATTTTTGCAGTGACAGAGTAACTGGTATCAGATTAATCTTTTTTCCAGGGACAACATTGAAAGGAGTCAAATTACAAAGCAAAGCAAAAAACCGACATTTGATGGCATTAGAAAGAAAGCATGGTGACCAGAATTATGGGGTTGAGATTCAATAGAAAAAGACCATACAAAATGAGCCCTAATTTGTTATGGTTTTGTTCTCTAAGAGAATTTGCCTGTATTCTCATTATGAGGCCTGGATCCTAAATGGTGGTGTTCAAGAGCTTGTGGTGCTCTCATGGGTAGGGGAGACAAAAATTGGAGAACAAGACAAACCAAAATCATCATAAAATGAGAGTCCAAGGGATTGTGTGCATTCTCACCATTAGACATCCATTCGTTACAAAGGACTTGCATGTGTCAATCAAGAAGCTCAGATACTAAGTATTTAAAAAGTTAGCACCTGAGTGGAGGAGGCCCATCTTCTGTGGGATTGCACCTACCTGTTGTTATCAACACATGTGACAACTGGACAAAATATGCCAAACAACTATCTGCAACCACTGGATGACACCAATGCTGAGCTTTAGTCCTCAAGAGAATGAAACTATCAGAGGCGATCCCGTATTGGTGGGCTCTCTCTGTGGCGGCATCTTCCAGTTCGCAGGGCAAGAATACAGACCCCACAGAGAATGTGGTCTTGCTGAATGAAGGAGTCTGAGCTTGTGGTTTCAGAGTGCCAAGGTGTTTTGGATTCAGAGAAAAGACAACCAAGAGAGAAAAAACCTTAAAAGTTGTATAAGTAATCTCCTCAAGCCTTTGGCCTAATTCTAAACTACACAGATAAGATGCAGCTGTGGGAGACCTTGTAGAGAACTGTTGCTGTGATGCTTGAGAGTAGAGCAAAGATTTTACAGGCTGCACAGTACTGGACAGAGGATTTGGGGTTAAGATCCAGACAGAAAGGTGCAATCTCAGGAATACTAGAATTTCACCTGGGATGACTGGAAGGCCATGTTTTAGGACAATGGTTAATTAATATTATGGGTAAAACTAAGACCTAAGATCCACACTTTGCAAAACTTGACAAGATCAAGGTGATTTGCTTAACTTAATTACCAGAACAAATTTGACTTTCTTGAGCAGAAGAAAATTCACAGCATAATTTAAAGCATCTGAATCTCTAAAAAAATTTTCTGACATGCAAATACGTAGGAAAATTAATTATCAAGAGAAAAATCAAAACCAGACTTATAGATAATCCTGATATTGGGGTTAGCAGCTAAGCAAGTTAAAATAACCGTGATTGTTTTGATAAAAATAGAAGACAGACAATGCATGAAAATATGGAGAACATAGGCAGAAACTATAAAAAGAATAAAACATTTCAGAACTGTAAAACATAATCTCTAAAACTGAGAAGTCATTAAATGGGTTGGAAAACATACTGGGCACAACAGAAGACAAGATTCCTAGGCTCAAAAATATATCAACAGAAAATACCTAATTTGAAAAATGAAGTATTAAGAATAATAGTAATAAGAATGAAACATATTTATAAGGAGCACAATCAATAGGATATTATAAAAAGTAATACAAATGACTTTGAATGGGGTAGTTTTCCTAATTTCTCTTTCAGTAGATTCATCACTGATGTATAGGAATGCAAGTGTTAATTTTATATTCTGCTACTTTGTTGAATTCTTTTATGAGTTCTATAAGTTTTCTGTTGGGTTTTGGGGTCTATTAAATATAGAATCATGTTTTGGGCAAATAGGGATAGTTTGAGTTCTTCTTTTCCTATTTGTAGCCCTTTAATTTCTTTCTTCTAATTGCTCTGGCTAGAGTTTCAAGGACTATGTTGAATAGAAGTGGTGAAAGAGGGCATCTTGTCTTGTTCTAGTTTTTAGAGGGGATGCTTTCAATTTTTTTTCCATTTAGAATTATGTTGGCCCTGGGTTTAGCATATATAGCTTTTAAAATGTTGAGGTATGTTCCTACTATCCCTAGTTTTTCTAGTGTTCTGAACATGAAGGAATGCTGTATTTTGTCAAATGCTTTCTCTGCTCTATTGAGATAATCATCTGATTCTTGTCTTTGAGTCTATTGATGTGATGAATTATGTTTATCGATTTCCATGTGTTGAACCGACCCTGCATCCCTGGGATGAACCCCATTTGATTGTGGAGCACTAGCTTTTAAATATGTTTTTGTATGCAATTTGCCAGAATTTTATTGAGAATTTTACATCTATGTTCATCAGGGATATTGGTCTTAAGTTTTCTTTTCTTGATATGTCTTTGTCTGGTTTTGATATCAGAGTGATATTAGCTTCATAGAATGAGTTTAAAAATGTTTTCTCCTTTTTTATTTCATGGAATAATTTGAGGAGTATTGGCATTAATTCTTCTTTGAAAGTCTTATAGAACTCTGCTGAGAATCCATTGTTGGAAACATGGCCTGACTCCAAATCCCTCTTTCTGGTGCTGTTTCCTATGTTGAGAGTGATTTAAACAGCAATCCAGAGTATTTCAAGATGGAGGCATGTATAAGCATAACCTCACTCTTTGCAATTCAATCTAGCAAGGAAAATATGAATAGTGTTTGTGTCTCCAGGGAGCAGAAGACCAGAATGATACTTGGGTACAGTTTCTGAAACCCTGTTTGCACATTTGAACTGCCAGAGGAAGAAAACAAAGGGTGTGAAATAGGCTTCGTAATACCCCACCCCATGCTCACCTCCACCTTCAGAAGCATGACCATCCAGAAGCTGATGAGTTACAAAATTAACAACTGAACAGTTTGCCTGTTATTTTGGTATTAGTCTTTATGACACAAGAGCCCAGAGCCCACTTTAAAATGTTATCTATAATTCATTTCAGATGAACCATAAAATGCAAAACATTAATTTTTACAACAACTTTCATTATTTAAGACATTTCCCTTGTCTTCTATTAAAAATATTTCTTTGTTAGATGTATAGAATGTTCACAGCTGCTAGATTATTTACAAGGGGTTGATGAACAGTTGTAATATTTAGCCATTAGAAAAATTAAAGCAGTTTTTAAAAAAGTAACTTATTTCTGAGATACTATGATGAAGACCAGAACAGGTAAAATTGATCTAAAAATAGGCCCTTGGAATTTTATTTTGTCAGGGTACATAACAAAATAACCTAGACAATATTTTCAAAATGAGGAACATTTATTAGAGAAATTTCTTTGGGTTAAGGGAAAAAGCAGAAATATGATTATATGAGATCAAGACTAGTGAAGTTATTAAGGTTACTTTGCTTCATTGAATTAGCGAATATAGAAGTGGCTGCTGAGAGCCACGTAAGGTGCAGGATACTGGGGAGAAGGACGGAAATACAGGGTCTCTACTTCTAAGTGGTTCCAGCATAAAGGTGGAACAGGTACCTGGAAAAGCAGTTGTCATTGTCATTTGGCTATTACTGCAAAGCAGCTATGCAGGATGCAATGGGGGTTCTTTATTGGTGGAACTGGAGAACACCTGCTGGAATTGGAAGTGTTTGAGCTAAGCAGAGGTTTCAAAGTGACAGATGCTAATTTGGTTTGACTCAACATGTACACACAAAAAAACCCCTGAAAGTCAAACTCATCAAGGTGATGTAGTAGCTGATATTTTGATATGCCTAAGCATATACTAATGACATAGATTATTAAAAAAAAAAGCGACACAGACATAGTCAAAACATGGCAAACAACTTCAAGGTCTTAAACATGGCAAACATCTTTCAGAACCAGAAATGGAACAGAAATGTGGTAAGGCATGAGTGAGGATGGGCGCTGCTCTCAGCTGGCAGTAATGGTCAGAACCAGGATTGTCCCTGAGACTTCTGGTACCTACTTGAGGCAGATAGAAGTCCCTCCTGCACCATGAAAAGACAAGGTTAAAAAAAAAAAAAAACAATGCTGTAGATTACTGTGTGGGACAGGGTACCTAGGAAAAGCCTTGGGAAGGGTGCAGAATGAAGCCATCCTACTGGCTTGTTAATTACTCATGCTCTCAATTTCATCTTAGGGATATGCCTTGTAGCAAGTCGAATGATGTTCATCTAAAGTTATGGTGACACAGGACCACAGAATGTGACATCTTGCAGATGGAATTAGTTAAGGATCTTGAGATGACATTGTTCTGGATCGAGAGTGGGTCCAAGCCCAAAGACTATGATGTCCTTATTAAAAAAGGAGAAGGCATGGAGGCATAGGAAGGAGAAGACCTGGGGAAGACAGAGGCAGACACTGGACAGCTGCAAGCTGAGGACAGCCAAAAAACACTGGGAGACATTAGACATGCCAGGAAGAGGAGGGAAGTGGTCCTTCCGAAAGCCCTCAAAGATGAGAATGGGTGGGTAGCTGCCGCAGTCTGGCTGGGCACAAATCACGAGCCACTGAAGCAGGAACAAACTTTATTTTTAAACTGCAGGAAAACACTTCACACAGCTCCCGGGGAATCCTCCCGAACGCCACGAGCCTTGTCCAGGAACCCCCAGCCGGAAATATCTCTCTCGGAAATCCCTCCTCCTGCACTTCCCCAACCAATGGGAACTCTCGGGGAATCCCCGGAAATCCCCACGAGAACTCCAAAATAGTGCGAGAACTCAAAAGTTGCGGCAGAGGCGGATAGTAATGCCTCACCTGTCAATCAATACTGTTGGCAAAATGCCAGGGGCCATACAGACTCGGCCGTGGCTCTCAGCATCTCCCCCTTTTCGTTTAATTAAACAACAAGCAATGTGGCTTAGGGACCGTGCCTGTTAGGCAGTCCAATTCAACATATGGTCCTTACCCGTCATCGGATGAACTGACCTCTAGGCGTCAGCCTCCTGTCTTAGGTTGGTACCACTGCAATTGGATTATACCCGTCACTGACTACCGGTCCAGCATACAGCCATACTTGTGGATAGGCCTTTGCACCAGTGGGGGGGTGAGGTTCTTTGCCTCACCTCTGTTGGCCCCCAATTTTAGACCATCACTAGTAGAAGGGAGGAGGATGCAAAATGCCATGACACTAAGCCAATTGAGGGCTCCTTTGAAAAATTGTACCACCGGTGACACCATCAGCAAAAATACTCCAGCACTACCACAATTCGCTGTACCAACAGATAGTTCACAATGCATACAAGTGATACATAGTCCAGGCAAGGTCTGCAAGCAATTCAAAGCAGAGGAATCTGTCAATATGTCCATTTCCTCCCAAAGTAAATCGACTCCTTAATTGAGCATTACTTGTTGAGTTATTATTCATTGATGCATCAGTTTTTACAGTTTGTTGTGATAACTATCGAAGAAGCTGTAGTTTGGTTTTATCTTTGTCTTCACCGGCACTGGGATGAAGATAGGAATTTTGGCAATGATGCTAAGAAAAAAATTATGTATCATTCCAACAGGCACTAAGAAAACAATTTTTTGAACAATTTACATTATCCTGAACAGAATTATTAAATATAATGAGAAGGAAAGGTGAAAGTAAACAAACAGATCTGTTAACCTCCTTATTTGTTCACATATTAAAACAATTTTCAACAGCTGTTTACCCAATCTAAATTAAACCATTAAAATCACGTGAATAAAAAAATTCGGATCCATTTATTCATGAGCGCTCCTCATATATGATATATGGACATACGCACATACAGACATACAACACAAAACAGAAGTGTGCACACATAACATACAACACATAAGACAATAGTAAAGGCCTTGTAGCTTTACCTAGGTGAAATCTCCATTGCAATGCTTAAAAACTCCACAGTCAAAAAATAAAACTGATCAGAAAAACATTAACCTAGGTCTGTATGAGCTCAAAAATAAAATAGAACTTTATGATGTGGGAAAAGGCAAATAATAAAATAAATATTGAAAAAAGCATCCTGGTTAATCACTGTCGCAGATGTAAGAATAGCCAAACTGGAGTTCTGGATATCAGCTGTTATGGATTTGAGTCAAATCGTCTTCCTTTTGGCCTGTAGAAATTGTTTTAGTTAATCTCTCTGGAATCCAAATCGGCTGCTGTTCTCCCTGTGGAAAAACACAAACAGAACCCCGACTCCAGACAATCACTGGGTCAGGACCTTTCCATTGTCCTGTTAGAATATCCTTCCAAAGTACCTTAGGCTTATGTACATTTTTTGGACACATATGCCTTTCCGCAGCACTAAGCCCTGAGGAATCCAAATTTAAAAAGTTTAGAGTAAAAAGGGTTATTTTAAGTTTATCTTTGGGTGACATATACCCCTTTCCAATTCCCTCTTTTTGCTTTAGTAAGTACATTTTAATAGTTTGATGAGCTCTTTCAACTATGCCTTGTCCCTGTGGATTGTGTGGAATTCCTGTTATATGAGTAATGCCAAATGATGAGCAAAATTGTTTAAAAGAGGTAGAAGTATAACCAGGACCATTATCTGTTTTTAACTGTTTTGGAACACCCACAGTGGCAAAATTTTGTAAGCAATGAGCTATAACATCTTTAGTTTTTTCTCCGGAATGAAGGGAGCCCATCAAAAATCCGGAAGAAGTATCAACTGTAACATGCAAATATTTTAATTTTCCAAATTGTGGCAAGTGTGTGACGTCCATCTGCCAAATATGGTTAGGTATCAGTCCTCTAGGATTGACTCCAAGATTAACTTGTGGTAAAAAGGTCACACAATTTTGACATTGTTTTATTATTTGTCTAGCTTGTTCCTTAGTTATTTTAAAATGCTTTTGTAAAGTATTAGCATTGACATGGAACCTTTTATGAAAATGTGTAGCTTCTTCTAGTGTAGAGAAAATATGTATGTCATGTGTAGTTTTATCTGCTAAATCGTTGCCCAAACTAAGGGCTCCAGGCAATCCTGTATGTGCTCTGATATGTCCTATAAAGAATGGATCTTTTCTGTCCCAGATTAGACTTTGTATAGCAGAAAACAAAGAGAAAACAGTAGAGGAAGGGGAAATCCTGCCAGCATCTTCAAGGGATACTATAGCATTAACTACATACTGACTATCAGAGAATAAATTAGATACAGAATCTTTAAACATCACAAAAGCTTGTAAAACTGCATTAAGCTCTACCTTTTGAGCTGATTGTTTGGGTACTAAAAATGTAAAAGTTTGATCAGGGGTAACTACTGCTGCTGTACCATTATTTTACCCATCAGTGAATACATTTGGAGCATTCATGATAGGTGTTTTTCTTGTCATTTTTGGAAAAACTACAGGATGCGAAGACCAAAAAGACAACAAAGGATTAGATGGTAAGTGATTATCAAATGAAACATTAGATTTACACATGATTATTGCCCAAGTATTTAACTCATTAGCTAACTCATCAATTTGATCCATAGTATATGGAGTAATAATTTTATTGGGAGAAATTCCAAACACTCCCTTTGCTGCTTTTATTCCTTTGAGTATTAATTGTCCTACAGCCTCAGGATACCTAGTAAGAATAGTGTTAGGAGAATAAGATACATGTATCCACAATAATGGACCTTCTTGCCAAAATACTCCTGTAGGAATATTTTTTGTTGGTATTACAATAAATAATAAAGGCAAAGTTATATCAATTCTATCCAAATGCATATTTTCCATATATGTTTCAATAATTTTTAATGCCTTTCTTGCTTCAGGCATTAACATACGGGGTGAATTTGGATCTGATGGACCTTTTAGGATATCAAATAAAGGTCCCAACTCTCCTGTTGGTATGCCTAGATAAGGCCTATCCAATTTATGTCTCCTAATAACTTTTGAAAGTCGTTAAGTGATTTGAGTTGATCTACTCGTATTTGAATTTTTGGTGGACGGACCATGGTTGAGGATAATAGAACTCCTAAATAATTAATTGGAAAATTTAATTGTACTTTATCTATTGCTATCTCTAGATTATAATTTTTTAATAAATTTGTAAGTGTGGCATAACATTCTAGCAATGTGTTTTTATCTTTGTGTGCTAACAATACATCATCCATATAGTGAAATAGTTGTAGTTTAGGATTTTGATTTCTAAGTGGCTGGATTGCTTTGTTAACATAAATTTGACACATAGTTGGGCTGTTAGCCATCCCTTGAGGGAGTACTTTCCATTCATATCTCTGATCAGGACCTTCATGATTCAGTGCAGGGATAGTAAATGCAAAATGTGGACTATCCTCAGGATGAATTGGAATTGAAAAAAAACAATCTTTAATATCTATAGCTAAAACGTACCAGGTTTTTGGCAAAGCAGACAATTGAGGAATCCCCGATTGAGCAGGTCCCATAATAACCATCTCATTATTAATGGCTCTTAAATCTTGCAATAATCTCCATTTACCAGATTTCTTTTTAATGACAAAAATGGGAGTATTGTAAGGAGATACGGAAGGTTGTATATGTCCCTCTGCTAATTGTTGTTTGACCAGGTCATGGGCTGCTTGTATCTTTTCTTTAGTCAGGGGCCACTGAGGAACCCATACTGGTCTATCTGATTTCCAAGTAATTTTTATTGCCTCAGTGACCCCTTCTGAAAACCCAGTCCATGTCTATTTATTCCCTGGAAGCTAGCACAAATTACTGTGATCAGTGGTGTGACCATTGGCTACGTACAGAGTTCAATCTTCCTTTTTTTTTTTTTTTTTTGGTAGTGGGGATTGAACTCAGGGGCACTAAACCACTGAGCCACATCCCCAGCTCTATTTTGTATTTTACTTAGAGACAGGGCCTCACTGAATTGCTTAGCACCTTGCCATTGCTGAGGTTGGCTTTGAATTTGCGATCCTCCTGTCTCAGCCTCCCAAGCTACTGAGATTACAGGTGTGTGCCACTGCACCTGGCAAATTCAATCTTATCTAAAGATACTTGTCTAGTCCACCCTGGCTATGATCCCTTTCCCTTCATGGGCCAGGTCAGGCTTATAGAAATTCTGCCCAGTTTAATGAGTTAATCCAGGCATTACTTTGCAAACTCAGAAGAGCTACAGAAGTGTGTAAACTGTAAACTTAAAATGAAGAGCAAGAATTTTATCTCATCTAGTGTTCTCATTAAATCTCATCTAGATTTATTCCTGGATCTAGACATTTATTGACTTGAAAAATGAAAATAATTATAATTATAGTAGTATATTAATCTAAATTCCTTGGCTGTATCTCATGACAATGTTAACACTAGACAATGTAGAAAATGGAATTAGAAGTTTCCATCCTACTTTAGAAAGCAAAATACACTAGTGATTATTATTAAAATCTGAAATTGGCTGGATGTGAATTGTCCCTTTTAAAAAGGGCTTTGGAGTCAGACGGTCTGGGCTCCAGTTTTAACTCCCTAACACATTGACTATGAACTTGGGTAACTTGCTTGAGATTTCTAGGCTCCATTTGTGACTAAAGCAGACATCAAGCAAGGCAGAATATAGAAAGGCAAAGAAACAAAATCATTTGAGTAGCTGCAATCAAGTAGCACCTGAAGCCTGCCTCTCTAATTTTTAGTCATATGAGCTAACAAATTTATTTTTATGCTAATTGGTAGAATTCTTATCTTGACTACACCGGAAGCATCCTGATACAGATATTATTACTGCAATATGTCAAATATTTGACTCATTCTAATGATGGCAATTTGAGGCATTGTAGAAAATATTCAGGTGACTAGATTATTTTTTTTTCTTTTTCATCTTAACACTTAAATTTTGAAATTGAGCCAAGGTTGTATTTCTAAAATAATAGAATTGAGCTTTAGTCAGATTTCTTGGGAGCTTGATAAAGAATAATATCAAACTGTAAGATCAGATTCCTAAAGAAAAACTTCATCGCCATAGAAATAATAATATTATATTAGCTGTTATTATCAGTCATCCACCATGTTCCAAGGACTTTGGTAAGCGTATCATTTACATTTTCTTTAGTTTCTTATTAGAATTATTAAATATGAAGAAGCAGAGCATTGGAGTACTTTTAGGGTCCAATATTTAAAACCATGCCCCAGCATAAGCTGAGCTTTCAGTGACTAGCTTTTGCATATTATATAATTGCACAAGTACTACGAATATCAAGCTCAGATCCTTGTTTGCTTTTCCTGTCACAAAGACAGAGGTCTTTTTTCCTGTCACTATGCCACATTGCTTCCATGCATCAAAAGTCCCATCCAATTATTACTAGAAGTTTGTCCTCTGGTCTAATATAGTGGATTGGTATCCAAGACAAATAGCTGATGCTTGAGAAAGTTCAGCCTCATCAGCGTCAATTTTTAATTTGATCACATTTACCATTTTTTTCCCCAGAAACTAGACTTCTTAGAACATTGCCAAGGGCAAGAGAGATAAGAGATAAAAACTCCCATTTGCTAAGCCCAAGTAGTTTCTGGCCCTCAAATTACATGTTTCAAGTTGACATTCAAACCTTGCCTCAAGGACTTAAAAAAAAGAGCTGAAATATTCCATAAAAGTTTTGGAATTCTTGCCCAACACTACTGCTTATAAATATATTATTCTTCTTTTGATTTGTCTTAAAATTTTTAAAAATTGTATCCAGAGTAAAACATGTGATTGATGAAATTTGGCATGCGTTGCTATTAAAAGATGCTGTTTTTATAGCATCCATTAATTGTCAATTGCAATATTTTGAAATATTTTATTATACCCAGTTAATCAATTTGGATTTCATATAGTAAATGATGGTCAAATTGTTTTGCATTTTTGATGAATGCTTTTTTTTCCCCAAGAAGAAACAAAAGAGAAATGGCAGATATCTAATTTTTCGAATTTTATAGCTTTTGGATCTCTGCTACAGTTTTTTTAAAAAAACTATTTTTAATGTTTTTATTAAAACATTATAGTTATATACAATAGGGGGTTAATTCTGACATAGTCATACATGCATGGAATTCGTAGAATGTAACATTCAAGGTCCAGGTTGCCTATTGTACGTGTGAAGCTCAGCCCCTCTGAGAACACAGTGGTTAGTTAATATGGTCTTTAAAATTCCCCCCAAAATGTTGTTTAATGCGTAGTAATAAGCACCACTACTGATTGAGTCTCTATTAAGTGATATATGAAGTGAGAGAGGTAGAATAATAAATTGGAGTATACATATTTGTTGAAATTTGGAGATTCATTTACTGAATGTGCTACCCTAGCCCAGTTATTTACTGCTGTTTCCTCAGTGCTACCATGGAGAATAATAATAGTCACCTGCTTGTAAGGATTAAAAATATTGCATTGCATATAAGGTTCCAGTAAAATACTTTCATTGTTGTTAAAATTTAAAGACAGAAGTCCCTTAGCAAGGTGTAGCAGGGCCAAGATTTGCATTCTGATGTAAAGTCTATCAAGATGTCCAGGTGTCTGCTGTCTATGCTATAGAACTTGGGCCTGGACCTGCATGGCTTTGTGAAGAAGATGGAATTTGCTCTGTGTCTTAAAGAATAGGTAGGATTTTAATAACTTAGAGCAATCAGCACTTTATCTTCTGGACTCTTATGAATCAGTAGCATAAGCAGTGATGGTAAATGTTTCCCTACTTATTTATTTACAATAAATCATTGGCAGAGTGAAGCAATGGATTAGCAATATCTGTCATGTGGGCCTGAGGAAAATATTTTGGTATTTGATACCAAATATTTGATAACTGCTTTCGTTATCGTCCTCTACAACTCTTTTTTTCCTCCCCTTAATTCTTGATTCTTAAAAAGAGTATTTCTATTAAAGCTAGAATTTTGGATGTGGCAAGCAAAAGAAAAAAGAAAACCCTTTTAAACAATATGACTTTACACAAGTGCATTTGAAGACTCAGCAATATCTCTTGCTTTAGGCAGCAGCATGGTGGGCAGTATCAAAAATTAAAATCAACTTTTGGGATCTAAGCTCTAGCAAAACTCAGCAGCATCTCTTTGTCAAAACCCTGTGTGTGTGTCCCTGTGTATAGCTGTATCAAGTTCCAGAGGACATTAATGACCACAATAGCCCTTTAAATTGCCCCTTCAATCTGCACATGTTTTCATTTTTGTTCTTCAGGAGATTTCATCCTTAAATTCTTGTTACAGCTGAAGGATATTATTTAAAATGTCACAGAGGTATTGTAGAAAAAACTTAGCTAGGCATGGAGCTGGGAGATCTGGATTGGATTGTTTTAGGTTCTCCTCAAAATAGTTCTATCATAAGATCTGGTCTTTAAAGAAAGTTCTAGGAAATGTATACTAAGCTAAACATATAAACTGCTTCTTAGGAAGGATTCCTCTTGGGATCCTTGACATGAATCACCAAATGTAAAAGAGCTATTGACAACTTCCAAGAACATGTCTCTACCTGTGTAGATGCAATCTAACTTCTTATCTAAAATAATTGGTACCAGGAAAGAAGCTCTGAAATCAAATCTATTTAAAAAGATACCAACATTTCCTGGTAGTTAACTAATCATCAACAAATAGCTTGATTGGTGTTGTGGTTTGGCTATGAGGTGTCCCTCAAAGCCTCTTAATGCAGGAATATTCAGAGGTGAAATGATTGAATTATGAGAGATATAACCTAATCAGTCCATCCCAGTTTGAATGAACTAACTGGATGGTAACTGTAGGCATGGCTGAAGGAGCGGGGTTACTGTCCACATGCCTGGGAAGGATGCATCCGCCCTGTGGCCACTCACTTCCTCTCTTTCTCTGCTTCCTGGGCCACCATGAGGTGAGCAACTTTCCTCCACCACTGTCCTTCCTTCCACCATAGTATTCTGCCTCCCCTTAGGCCCAAGGTGATGGAGTTGGCTGACCATGGACTGAACCTCTGTGAGCCACAAAGAAACTTTTCCTCCTCTAAGTTGTTCTTATCAGGTATTTGGGTCACAGAGATGAAAATCTGATTAACACAGTTGGAATGTTATCTTTAAATAGAAACTAAATATTATGCAAATAATGATACTTTCTCTTACAATGAATACACTGAAGGTTATGAATCAATGCACTAATTAGAATAAAGGATGTATCAAGTGTTGATTAGTTATTTTTCTTTTTCTTTTTGGTATACCTTTTCTTGGGTAAATTATAAAATTGCTCCAAATACTATCTTATACTGCACATTTGACTTCCACAAATTGGTTATAAACAGGAGCATTTTTGCAAAAATATTTGAAGGTTGATCTCTTTTTCTGAGGATGTTTCTCATCCTCTGACACTGAAGCCATTTTTTCCTCTATGCTTATCTTTGAAAAACAGCTTTGATGAGATATAACTAACATAGCCACACAATTTACCCACTTAAAATGTGCAATTCAATTCAATGGCTTTTACTATATTCACAGATTTTTGTAATCATTTCCATAGCCAATTTTATAATTATTTCTCACCCCTAAATAAGTCCTATACTCATTAGCTGTCACTCCCTAATTGATACCCAATCCTTTCCTTCACCCTCTCCCTTAAACCCTGGGCAACCTAATCTCTCTCTTTAGATTGCTAATTTGAACACTGTGTATGATTGGAATCATACACTATGCTCTTTTGTGACTGTCTTCTTTTACTTTGCATATTCTTTTCAATGTTCATCCATGTTGTAGTATGTGTCAGTACTTCATGACATAGCATATATTGGTACTTCATTTTTATTGCAAAGTAATATTCCATTGTATAAACATGCCACATGTTCATGTTTTCCTCAATCAATGGATTTCTTGGTTGCTTGTACCTCTTCTCTACTGTGAGTAGTGCTACCATCCATGGACACAAGAAGAAGTAATTTTTTTCAATGACTGTCTTAAATTTTCTTAGTTATATACCTGGGGTGTGGAATTGTTAGGTCATATGGTAACTCTGTGTTTAATGTTTTGAGGAACTTCCCCACTGTTTTCCAAAGCAGCTAGGCCATTTTACATTCCAATCTGGACTCATTCTCCTTTGAAATAGCTATTTATCATCGTTTCCTCTCTTCACCTGCTAACTTGTTCAACTCTGCCAGATCCTTATTTATGGACAATTTTGCAAAGAACCTAAGCAATTTTCTAATCCAGTTCCATCAACACCAAGAAATTCTGGACCTTATCAGGATGTGCCACTTCACTTTGAAAGGGAGTCACCTCTAGTGATAGATGCTGCATCTTGTTTGCATGTTTCTTGAAATAACCCAATGAAGTAAGTATTATTAACTGCAATTTGCAGGCAAGCAAACAGGTTGAGAATAATTAAATAAGTAACTGGTAGGTAGTTGAATCAACAAACTATTGGGAAGAGTAGAATTAATTTCACAGAAAAAGTAATAGATTTAAGGATAATATTATGCATAGGCACTATAACCTTTGAACTTTCACTGAAGTTTTTCACTTATTCTTCCTTCAGGATCTCTAAAGGAAAAATATAGAAGTTAGGGTGTTTGTTCTGCAGATAACAGAAAACATGCCCAAATATGGTTAAACCATTGTGGCTGATTTCTCCACATAACACAATATATTTTTTTCTTGTGTTTCTTTTATTTATTAGGGAGGAATGCTTTCTTCCAGAACACTCTTGAAGACTTCCTATTATGTTATGGTGGCCATGAAAGAGTCATGTTCCTGTTCCTAATTATGAGAGAAGCTGGGAAAGTGAATGGCAATTTTCACCTCCGCTGGGTGGAGGGCTCTGAGGGCTTGGAAAAGGTGTGGAAGAATGGTTGCCAAGGCAACATGAGTCTACCATGTCGGCTGCAGGTAGCAATTAATATCTCCAATTTAAAGACGAGAGCCTGGTAGCTCAGAAATACTGAGTATCACCACACAGCTAGTTAACGATAAAGTGGAGATTAGAGTCAGGTAGTCTGAATTCTAAAGTCTATGTGACAGCACACAGCCTCAGAGATGACATGTGTGTTTGAAAAATGTTCCTACAGGTGGGTAATTATCTTACTTCTATTGTTACAAGTAGAAGAGAAATAGAAGGTTAAAACATTTACTTTCTAGAATTGAATGTAAGATTATTTTTGCTTTTCTGTCATGAAGCGAGTTTTGGAGGCACTTGTTTTTTTGATGGATTATTTATATTTTTGGCTTCGTAAAATTTAATGTCTCTCTTCTTCTTACCTTGATTTTTAAAAAGTAGATTATTTGGGGGGAAATGTAAACTGAGGTTTTAAAGTTGTGAAATTGCCCCTTAGTTACTAACCTTGTGGATTTTTGTTCAGAGGTGGGTCAAGGAAGTGATTTCAATATCCATTCTGTCAGCCTAAGGAATGCATTTTCTTCTGAGGGACCACGCTCACGTGGCAGGGAAGCAAAATCTCAGGTCAAGTCTCTTTCAATTCCATTCTCCAAATCCATAAACCTGTTGTGAGAGTTGAAGAGATAACACTAAAGGATTAACAAGTCTTATTTCATTTAACTCTCAAGATGACACTATTAGATCCCTGTGGATTACTGTTTTATCCTCATGGAAACTAAGGCCTAGTGAGATTAAATCACTTGTCCAAATCTACATCCTAGTGAATAGTAAAACCAAGACTTACTGTTATCTAATTCTCAAGCCTATGTCCCTATTTATGTTATGTTCCCTCCATCAGAACACTATTGAGCTCCAAGTCTGACATCCCAAGAGGAGAAAAGGTGGCTAGAACTATGATAATGCATAAATATCTTAGTATAAATTCTTTGAACTTGGATGAACTTTGATCCTAATGATACCCATAAGGGTCCTATACTCTTGGAGAACTAAAGTTGACTCAGAGGTATTTCTGCACAACCAAGGAGAACATTTTTGACATCAAACTCTTAAATGTTATTGCTGTTATAGGGACAGTCACTGTGAATAACTTTAGCAGTGAACAATCCCCCCCCCACCCTGAAAAATACTATTTTATTTGAGAATGAACTGTAGCTTCATGTAGGGACCTGCTCAGGAAAGCACTTACTTCAGATACCTTTCGGTGATTCCTTCTGTACCTGCCTCCAAAGTCACAGTCAGAGAGTACAATTCTGTCTGAGGGCAGGCAGTGGGGAAAAAAATGGTGATTTAGGCAATAAATGACCAAAAATCTACTATCTCAGGCTTCTGAGTAAGGTTTACAGACATTCCTGTCCTTGTTTACAGAGAAGGTGGCCTTTCCACACGCTGCTCATGGGAACTTTTTCTATTTGTTGGGAAGAAGACATTTGCCCCAAGTCTTCTGACCCTGCTTTGTGGAGCTCTCTGCTGCCTTCAGTCCTGAAGCCTGGTCCAGTGACATTCATGAGGGAAGGGTTTGTTCTGTGTCTTTGTTCCTGCTTTCTCTTCACCATGATGACATGATGGTTTCCCCTCATGTTGGGTGTGGTTAGAATAAGGGCTATTAAGTTAGGTAAGCCCACATCTGGAGCCACTGTCTGCTTCTTTAGAGAGATAATATGTTGTAAATTTTACCTATTTTTCTAAAATTATTTTCCTTCCCGAGGGTCACCTGAGGCTCCAATGGGATGTCTGTAAAGTCTCCTGAGAAAAATGGTTCCAGTGCTGGTTTTCTGCCCCATCTTCCTACCCAATAACCTACTCATCAAAATCCCTTCTTTGGAAAGTTTTTGATAAACTCAGTCACACTCATACTGAACTTGCAAGGATGGAAAGGACTTAAAGGGTTTCTGGTCCCTTCGACAACTTTCTCTGACATCAGAAAAAGAACCTCTAGTGGTCAAACCAATGAGGACAAATACTTGGAAGAAACGGGAGACTTTCTAGAATTCCAGAAAACATAATACGGAGACCAACATTTGCTAGTGAAAATATTGAGAGGGAAGAAAAAAAAATGCCTATTTTCTGAAAAAATTCTGGAGGAACCAGATGACCTTGAAATACCCTTCCAGTACTAAAAGAACAGCATGCCCTTTGCTCCTTGTCTTTCTGTGTGAATTCTGTTGCAACTCAGGTTAAGATTAGGAACTGGCCACTTTGTGCCTATGTTACATACCATGGAAACTGAACAAATATTAACAAATTCCTAGCGATTTTAAAGTACATGACTCCACAGTTGCTCCTCAAGGAAACAGTTTGTATCCAAACAGTTTCCAATGTGCAGGGGAGCTAGGTGTTGTAAAACTGCACAAAGGAGAAGCTTCAAAGTTTAGGTAGTTCATCAAACAGTTTAATTTGCTAGGAAGACAGAAAAGGGTAAAGCAATATGATGAAGGCCTTCTGCTCAGCTTTGTAATAGAGAACATAAAATATTTACCTTGAAAAATTGTTGACTGTGTCCACAATTCACATAAAATTATGTTACCTTTCTGAGGATGTCATGGGACCATTTTTTTTGTCCCCTGTTTGGAAATTGCTCATTTTCAAAACTTCATGATTCATTTCTCAATATCTCTTTGTAGTTAAACAGGCAAAGTCAACAATCTTGATTTGAAGAGGTAGTTTATAATAAAGGTCAACATCCCAGGCTTTGAACTTGTCCTCGGTTGGCTCCCTGGAAACAGACTCTAAGATGGGGTTTTGTGTACATGAGTTTTATCAGGGGTACACAGGGCAACAGTGCGTGTAAGGAAGCAGGGGAAGTAGAAACTGAAGTGAGGTGCAGTTGAGACAGAGGCTTCAGAAGACCCTGTGAGAAATTCTTTGCAGTTTTCCAAACTAAGGAAAGGAGGTTGGACCTGGATACCTCTTATCAATGGGCCTAACCTCGGGCAAGGCAGCTCCCTTTGTGGATGGGAATTGTTGGGGAGGATGGTTGCAGATCTGTAGCAGCCTACACTTTGGTCAATTGTCACATAGTACAGGAATCAGGCTGACCTGGGTTAGAGTATGGCAGCCCCCAGGTTGGTAGTTATGGGAATCTGGACAAATCACTTAAATCTCTGAGACTACCTCACAGGATTTTGAAGGCCTTGTGAGTTTTACTGCTTAGTAAAGTGCCTGTATTTAGATGATGCTACATATACATTATTATGACATCATGCTTTATGAAAATTATTAGTTGATAGTTTTCTCCTGAGCTCTGTATTTATGTAGCTAATGGCCAACTGACTTCTAGGTATGTTTCTTCAAATTCTACTCTCCAGCTCTGACTATCCCATCCCCAGCCTCCATAGCTTGAGAGAATGAAGCTAATTCATACAGAGAAGCTGCCACAAGAATAGGAGTGAGAGGAGAGAGAAAACTTTATTAACTGGAGATCCTGAAGCCAGATTCTCCCCTGGATTTCCAATAAAGGGAACTAATTCTCTTTTTGATTTAACTAGTTTTAATTGGATTTCTGTCACTTGTAATCAAGAGCCATGAACAGTGTTTCATTTTTCAGGTTTTGTCCTCCTTGCCTGAATGAAACCAATCTCTTTTGTCTGGAAGTTCTTTGTAAACCAAATAGCTCAATGTTTGAGACCTCCTAAGGTAAACCAGCAGAGGAATATGTCGCTTCCAAATTAAATATTTTGACCTTGTTCTACATCCCAAGCCTGTGAAAGAGAGAAGCCTGGGTTGCTGACTGCAGAAGTCCCTCCTTGCCAGGCTCACAGAAGTCACTCCTTGCAATCATTGATTCAGTCTCGGGGTGGGGCTTGGACAAGTGAAACTTTGCACTAGGCTTGGATGCTGCTGAAAAGATAGCATGCAATTTTATTGGGCAAGGATGAAATTGGACCTTTTTGAGAGAAATAAGATGTTCAATCATCAAAAGCATCTTAAAGAAGTTTTATGGCATTTTGTTGTATATTAATAATCATCTAATGACAAATGAGCTTTAGTTATTCAATGTGACATATACAGAAATACTATCTGATAGATATTTTGGATACTTTTGGTCTGTGTATACTTATGAACATGTTAAGACTGAATTATTTTGGAAGACTGTGTATAAAGTAAATATCATTAATTCAGAAAAGTTTCCTTGTCACATAGTGGCTACAGTTTGGTTTTTTTTTTTTTTTTGTGACATAACAACCTGTATTGAGTTTTAATTCCTTGAGGATGGAAATTGTATGTACTAAGTTTACTTGGAGGAGCATCCAGGATAATTCCCAGACTCTTTTCTCCTGTGAACTTTCATATTTGTTGCTTGCACACCAATTACTTGTTTTGTATTTAGCATATGCAGTCTGATATTTTAAATTTTTTTAAATTTAAAGAGTATAATCAAAATTAAAGTTAGGCTAAAAATTAGAAAGAGTTCATTTTCTATAAAAGCTCTCTTACTTCTTATTTTTCATTTGCATATTTTTATTCTACATTTTCTGTTAATATTGCACGATTTTAAGGATAGCCAGTTGAAAAATTTCACTAATCTTCCAATTTAAGTTTCCAATTCCAAACTTTTAAATTTAATTTTCAGTTACCATCCTCACATGCACAAGCACACACTGGATCTTCAAGTTGCTTGTAGGCTGTGAAGAAGGTATTTCTTATGACCTCTTGATTTTCTAGTGCCAAGCGCAATGCTATGCACTTTGTAAAACTCCATAAACAGTGTTCTAATTATAGCAGTCATGATGACCATGCATCATCTTGAAGATCTAAGACAAAGATCTAATGGCTTGTTCTAATGAGGCTACTCATAATGGAAGAGCAGCAGACCCAGGTGCTTCCTCTGGCTTGCTCTGTGACTGACTTGCTCTGATGTCTCTTAGAAACTCTTGCAATCCATTACCACCTAGGTAGGATAGGCATAGCTTTGAGAAGTCAAATGTGTGAAGAACATTAGCAACATGGATTTGCATTACTTCAGTCTAAGGACAGAAATGTTGAAAAACCTGGATGACAGAAGGAGGGAGTGGAAGAATGGACAAAGAGGAACAAGAAAAAAATGTAAGAATGTTTCTTTGCCATTTTGGTATTTATCTCTGTTAAGAATTCTTCTTTCTTAATACAGCTCACATTCTGCGTTTCTATCTCTACTGGATTCCTTGTCATTCCTACACTTGAAATAGTTTTGGAAAATAAAAAAATATTCAGTTACAAAAGTCCAGAAGTCAAACAGTGATTGAGAAAGGCAGGAAGTAATAAATGTATCAAATCGTCTAAGCAGCTATTAGAGCAGTGCCTAGTTCTGCTCTAGCATAAATGAAAGAAGAAAATACATATGTGAAGAAGGAAAATAACAAAATAATATGTATCATTTTTATTAATTCAATAAATATTTATCTGTTACAATGCACTGGGCATATTATACTGCACTTCACAGCTTAAAAATTAAATGTATATACAAAGAGCTAGAGCCAGACTTTGGAATGAAACTGGAAATGCTCCTTAGGGAAGAATAAATGAGCATAAAAATTGTTGAAGAAAATAAATAGGCATAGAGATGAGGGGACAGGAGCATTTTATTTCAAGTAGATTTTATTCCCTTTTCTTAAAGCTTTCTTCCTATTCTATCATCTTTTATTTTTCATCAATGATTTCAGTTTTCTACAGACATGTGAAAAGAATAAATTCTCTCAGTAGGTCCTGTGAGAATTAACTCATCATTACCAGTCATCTTTCAATGGTAGTAGATGGAAGCATAAGTTGTTAGCAATTAAATCAGTGAACCCCTTAGGCCTCAATAGCTGCAAGATTTTTAACTTAACAATATTTTTGAAGAAAGGATGATATGGTCTATCAATATATGCTGTGGTTTACTTCCTGGAACCTGTTGTTATGGTTTAGATCTAAAATGCTCATGTGCTGAAAGCTTGGTCCCCAATGCAGCAGTGTTCAGAGGTGGGGCTTTTGGGAAATGATTGGTCACAAAGGCTCTGACCTTATCAGTGGACTGACACATTGACAGCTGAATTGACTTCTGGGAGATGGTGGAAACTGTAGGCAGAGGTGTGGTTGGAAGAAGTAGATTACTGGCAGAAGGGGGATGCCCTGGAAGGTTATTTCTTGTCACTGGCCCCTTGCTCTCTCTTTGTCTCTGCTTCCAGGCTGCTGTGAGCACCAAAATTTTTTCTTTACTATGCCTCTGCCATGATGCTCTGCCCCTTCCCAGGCTCAAAGCAATGGAGCAAGGAGACCTCTGGACTGAAACCAGGAGCCAACATAAACCTTTCCCTGACCTCTAAATTGTTTTTCTCGTGTGTTTTAGGCAGCTTTTTCACTGCTGTGACTAAAAGACCCAACCAGAACAATTGTGGAGGAGGAAAAGTTTATTTGAGGGCTCATGGTTTCATAGGTCTTAGTCCATAGAAGGCTGGATCCATTCCTTGGGGTTCAAGGTGAAGCAGAACAACATGGAGGAAGAACGTGGAGGAGGGAAGCAGCTCACATGATGATCAGAAGACAGAGAGAGTGAGAGAGAGACTCCACTCTTCAGATAAAAAATATATACCCCACAGCAGCGCCCTCAATGAACTCCTTCCTCTAGCCACACCCTGCCCGCTCCCAGCCACCACCCAGTTAATCCCATCAGGGATCAATTAGCAGATTAGGTTAAGCTATAACCCAATCATTTCTCCTCCAAATCGTCTTGCATTACCTCACACATGAGCTTTTGTGGGACTCCAAATATAAACCATAACATTCTGCCCCTGGTTCCCAAAATCTTACACTCATCTGACAATACAAAGTACATTTAGTCCATTCCCAAGAGTCCTCATAGTCTCAACAGTTCTGAGATTTCTCAAAATTCAAGTCCAAAGTCTTTTTGAGGCTCAAGTCAATCTTACATTGTAAGCTCTTGTAAATTTAAAAGCAATTTACAAGTGTATTCAATATATAAAGGTACAGAATGGACATTTCCATTCAAATATAAGGGCATAGAAAGAAGGGATAGGACCAAAGCAAGATGGAAATCCAGCTGGGCAAACAGGTCCTAGAGCTCCACTTCTGGCATCGGGGGCACATGGCATCATGATGTTCCGTCCAAAGGGTTTGTGCAGATCTGCCCCTATGGCCTTATTGGTTGCAGCCCAAGTGTCCTTTCTGTTGGCTTGTCTCTGCCCGATTCGTGCAGCTTTCCTAGGATGATGTCCCATGTTACTGGTATTTCTTAGTCTCCACTACAGCTTTTGCTTCTTCCTCAAATCTTCACATATTGCCCTCTCAGCAGTTGCCTGCAGGTACTCTGGCCCTGCTGCACTTTTCCTGGCCTCCCTGGCCTTCCTTTGAAATCTTGGTGGAAGCCTCCATGACCCCCTAACTTTAGTATCCAGCATTCCTTCATCCTCTGTGTGCCTGGGTGCATCAGCCTCTGTGTGCCTGGGTGGCTGAGCATGTTGAAAAAACTTCCTAGGCCCCCTTGTGCAAGGAAGATTCCCCACTGGTTTCTTCTCAAGAAAACTTTCACTTTCATAAGCTTGAGATGGTGTGGTCTTGCTTGCTCCTGAGATGCCCTCAAGCCATCTTTCTTATTGTCTCTGGGAAAAATCTTTAGCATTTCTTTAGTGGAAGTAAGATCTTTAACATCTGCAACTTTCTTAGCCCCAATTTTGCTCTCACCTTTGAAGTCCAAGTTTTAAAAATCTCTCTGCTTTGCTTTCTGCTCCTGATTATCACAATAAATTTGGCTAAAAGCCACCAGCAATATCCATGCCACCGCCTGAATGCTGTGCTGCCTAGACATTTCTTCTGCCAGATTAAGAAGTTCACCATTTTTTTTTTATATTTTATTTTTTTATTGGTTGTTCAAAACATTACAAAGCTCATGACATATCATCTTTCATACATTTGATTCAAGTGGGTTATGAACTCCCATTTTTGCCCCAAATACAAGTTGCAGAATCACATCGGTTACACATCCACATTTTTACATAATACCATATTAATGACTGTTGTATTCTGCTGCCTTTCCTATCCCCTACTATCCCCCCTCCCCTTCCCTCTCATCTTCCCTCTCTACCCCATCTGCTGTTGTTTAATTCTCTCCCTTGTTTTTTTCACCACTTTTAAAATCAGTTTCATAAAAAGTCTTAGGACATGGGCAAAATATAGACGACTTCTCAGTCAGAACATAACATGAATGGCCTGCACTCCAAATTCCAATAGAGTCCTCCTTTTCTGAACCCTCTTGAGCCCTGTCTTCACTGTCCAAAATCCTATTGGCATTCTGGTCTTCTGAGCTCCCACCAGAATTGACCATTAAGCTCTGCTTACAACAATCTAAAGCATTTCCAGCCTGCACTGCTAAACATCTCAAAATTCCTCCAACCAATTCCAAAATGCTCCAAAAACTTATGAATCACATGGTCAGGTTACTCATAGCAACAACTCCACTTGGTTCCAATTTGTGTTTTAGTCAGCTTTTTCAGTGGTGTGACTAAAATACCTGACCAGAACAATGTAGAAGAGGAAAAGTTTATTTGTGGACTCATGGTTTCAGAGGTCTCAGTCCATAGAAGGCTGGCTCCATTCCTTGGGGCTTAAGGTGAGGTAGAACAACATGGCAGAAGAGTGTGGTGGAAGGAAGCAACTGACATGATGATTAGAAAGGAAAGGGAGGGGGATAGTGTCTCTGCTCTCCAGGTACAAAATATATACCCCATAGCCACACCCCCAATGAACCACTTCCTCCAGCCACACCTACCTGACTCCACTTACCACTCAGCTAATTCTGTTAGGGATCAATTTACTGATTAAGTCAAGCTATATTCCAATCATTTTTCCTTCATTTCTTCTGCCAGATTAAGAAGTTCACCACTTGCATTGTCTTACATGTAAGCTTTTAGGGGACACCACATCTAAACCATAATATCAGATATTTGTCACAGTACAAAAAGCTAACATATCTTGGCATGACAGTTGTACATGGGCACATGAAATTTGAATATGCAAGGTATAGTTGGAAAGACTGTCAGACTGTTCCTGGCCAGTCCTTCTTAGCTTTTAGTGTATGAATGAGACTAATGAGTAAGTGAAAAATGAGATCTCTAAACAAGATTAGCCCATCAGCTATGAGGAGATCTTCCCTGGGTTGACTGTTGGAGGAGAAAGGCTGATCTGTTCTAGGACCCCCTATGCCTTGATTCTATCTCCTCCCCTGCCATGATTTAGCTGTTTAAACATGACTTAGTCATATCAATATTGTTAGCTTATAATGTAAGAAGATAAAATGGCCTTTTGGGACCCCTTTCAAGAGTTAAAGTAAAATAAGTGTTTCTGAGAGGATGGGTTTCACAACAATAATACTGTATAGGATTGCCTTTAGACTGACACATGTCTATTCCTGGTGATTGTTCTGTTATAAAAGCAGCCTCCAACTTGGGCTGTTTTCCTTGTTACCTACCCCCTCAATTCCACAGTCTGTTCTACATTGTCCAATTCACTACTATGCCTCATGTCTTCCTATATTATGCTGTTTTCTACCAATGTCCAATCACAAGAAGGCAACAGACATCATTTTCTAACATCCTGATTTTCAGCTACACATTTGAATTAAAGGGTGGTTGTGCTCTTTGTTGATTAGTGCTCATTTTCCTTTTTTCCTCATGGAGGGTGGGTCCAGCATCAGTTACAGCAGTACCTCCAGCTTCCAGTCTAGGGACTGGTACATAGGAGATGTGATATGTTGAATATAGGGTTTGAAAACATGGTAAAGTCTCTAAAATGATCCCTCTGAACAGTGTGTTGGAAGAATATTCTAGACAGAGAAAAAGCATAAGAAAAGGCACTGAGCAGAAGGGGCATGAGAAATCAAGATTTGTTTGGGGACATGCAGATAGTTTGTATGGCTGGAATGGTGAGGGTGTGTCAGGGCAGAAGGAAGGAGGTGAGGCCCTAGAGCCAGGTCTATCGGCTGTCATTAAAAGACATGTAGCATAAGCAGCACTTCAGATATTATTCTGAAGTCTAAGCTTTCAAACACTTGCAGGGGCTAGGCAGGGGAGAACAGTCATGGCTAGATATAAGATGATAGCAATTGCTTGTCACCTCCATGCAAGGAGACCGTCATGGGAGGAGAGATATCTGAGGAGAGAGTCAAGCAAACTCAAGGCAATCTTGAAGAAGAGCAAAGTTGTGGCTTACACACCATTTATCATGATTTATTGTACAATAATAGTAATTAAAACTGTGGGGTACTGGCGCATAGATAGCCAAATTAATCAATAGGACAGAATAGAACACAGGAAAAAAAAAACATATATACATAGACACTCAGTTTATTACAGAGGTGCCACTGTAGGGTAATGAGTGAAATAGACCTTTTTGATGAAGGTATTGCATCAATTAGTCACATAGAAGAAAAACAAATCTTGATCTTAGATAAATTATTGCTCAAAATGTGTTAGATTTTTGTTGCTGTAACAAAATACAGATAATTAGCTTATAAGGAGGAAGGATTTAAAAGACTTATTTTGGCTCACAGTTTTAGAGGTTTCAGTCCATGGTCACCTGGTCTCATGGTTTGGGACTATGGTGAGGCAAAACATTATGGCAGGGAGCACGAGGTAGAGCAAAGATCTCACCTTGGGGCATCGAGGAAGCAAAGAGAGAGAGGAAGTGGCTGGAGTCCCAATATCCCCTACAAAGGTACAACCCCAATAGCATAACTCCCTCCCACTAGGCCTCCCACCTCTCCATAATGCCTGAGGCTGGTATCTGAGCCTTTAAGATATGAGATTTGGGGGGATTCTCCAATGACAGCAGTGTGAAGGTTAGAAAGTTCAGTTTAAGATAATAGATTTGTGACCTTTGGGAGAGGTAAATATTTCTTAAGAAGATCACAAAAGCATTATCCATAAAGGGAAAGATTAATAATTCAACTGTGTTTACATTAGAACCTTCCATTTCCTTGTGTTACCTATGTGGTGATTAGTTAGGGAAGCTATCAGTGGTATTCAAAGGACAGAACAGAAGTAAAAAAGGCTAAAATAAAATAAAACTAATGGCCTTTAATATTCCTCTTGTAAACTAGAGGGCCCTATTGGATGACATGAGAAACCACAGTGAAGTAATTTCATTCGCTGTCACTGAAAACAGGAACATTATCATCCTAGCTAATTTGAAGAATTCTTGGTATTTTCTGGCGATCTTTTCTTTAGCTAGAGACTACCAGTTTGGGTTCAATTGAGGGAATATTTACAACATTTGCCTTTCATTTTCCAGCTATACTTGGCATCAGGTAAAATGGAAAACCATGATTGAACTTGGAATTACCTAACAACATGATCACAACATACTTACTCATGGCCAAAAGTCCAATATTAATGTTTTTTTAAATGACCAGTTCTTCTGCTATTGGGTAGATATTATTAACCCTATAAGACTTCTTAGCTATTTTGAAGGGAATGACTTTCATGTAATGTCACTTTCTCCTACACTCTGCAAAAGCAAAAGATGTTTTCTAAATGGCAAACAATTTTAAGGAATAATATTCTAAATATATTTTTCATTCTGACATCTTTCTCTTTCTTTTGAAGTTTTCAGCTAATTCCTTGAACTATTACATACCAAGAGCCTCTGGCTTTGAATATGTTTTGAAATAAGACCCTGTTGCAAATGCACTTTCGTCCACAAAGACTTCTGTGATCTCTTCTCACCTGAGGTGGGGATAATCTTTTTCTTCCTGGACCATTCTTTGCACTTAACTGCACTTTCCTTGTGGCAATGTCATTGGCCACCTTGTGACATAATCTTCATTGTGCATGTGTTATCCCTCTGCTAGACTGTCATCCCCCTGAAGCAGGATAAATGAGTGCATGGTTCAATTTCATGACTTCTAATGTACTCATAAGCATACCTGGAGAGCATCGAGCATTTTGCTGGGACCCCAATGAATATGCGAAAATATGCCTGGGATGGCTTGTTTCAGTGAGGTACAAAGTCCCTTCCTTCCCTTACTAGTCCACTTAAACTCAATCACAGGAACACAGGATTTCTATCTTTGTACTGAAGCCCAAAGAAAAGTTGTATTTATTTTGAGACTAAGCTTAGGCAGAAAAGCAATTTTTCAGAGATCTACAAAGGTATATTGGTGCATATGAAATCAAAACAGTTTAAAAAATAAATTTAGGGCTGACTAAATAGAGAGTTGTAGCTTTTATTAAAGTGTGCTTCACATAATACTAGTTCCATAAGTTGTTAATAGGTTTTGGTTGAAAAGAAGGAAATGAGTCAATTAGACTGTAAGTTTGAAAAATTGTGGGTTAAAAAAAATCAGGTATTTTTTTTTTGAGTGTAAAACTTCTCAGAATTTTTACACAATATGAATCTTCTAAAAGAAGATTATAGTAACCAGCATTTCCAAATTTATTTTTATAATTACAAAACTATAGATTTCTCAATGAAATTCTTGAATGATTAATGTTACATATTGAAAAAATTATATCCCTTGCACAGCGAAGCATGATATAAAATACATTTTGAGTGAGTAGGTGAATGAATGAATGATCTGCTCATGAGTTAACAGTGCTGTTCTCTCTCCAGTGACAGTAGCTGTGCTGTTGTCCCTCCAGCCAGTCAGAGAGGAGCAGCAGAAGCCCACATACCTTCTCGTTTCATTCATGTTCTCTTGCCCCATATTTTTCTTTGACCCAGGGCTGATTCATCATATGAATCCCAGGCAGAAAATCTTGTTGCCTTCTGTAGGAACCTCAGCTCTTGAAATCTCTCACACAGCCTTCCTTGTAAGGCTTTATGAGCCATTGGTAGCTGCCTGAACTTCTGGTGGCCTTGCAGCCAGTCCTATTTCAGGCAAAGATGCTACTATGCCAAATGCCTGATGGATGTTCTTCTTGGGAAAAAAAATGGCATGAATGACCTCAGGATTAAGGTTACACAGATAGCACGAGGCTCTGTGCAGTCTCTGGGCTTTTAGAATCTCCTCCTTTAGGCAAAAGCCATCGAGAATGTTTCCTTTCCTTTGCTGGGTTATGGCACATTTGTTCTTAGCATGGGCTGTACTTAGGAGTTATGATGGCACTGCAGGAGCCGAACAGGGAGAGAACTGCATGTCCCCTTCACAGCACAGAACAAAGTGTTCATTCAGTGAATCTTGTTGATTGCAATCTCCTGGCTGACTTTTGTGGGCTTCAGTTATAATTAACTTCCATATATTTTATTGGGATTAGTGACTTGTCAGCATTTTTTGGAACTTAGTACTAGGCATCGAATGTAATAACACTATTTATCTTCCATGTGGGCACATTTTAGGGTGATAGATAAAGATAAGTCAAGAGCACCCACACAATTTCATGAAACTTCCATTTGTTTTCTGCTTTTAAAAAGTGTGGGGCAGGATTTTTTTTTCTTCTTTTGCTCAGCAGAAATGGCAAAGAGAAATGCTTAATGGAACGCAAGTATGCCCTTAAGAAATTCTTGTGTAAGAGTTTTTAGATCAATGCTCAAAGTAATCCCACGCTCCCCAAAACTGACCTTCCTCTCCCTATACATGATATCCAATCCCATAGGCAGAACCAGGTTTATTAACTCCTTTCACTTGGCAGTGATTCACTGAAGTACAGAGAGCGAAAACACTGAGATGAAGTAGCACAAGTTTGGTTCTAGGCCCTCCAAAATGTGCAATCTTAAGACAAGTCACTTTATCTCTGATTCTTAGCTCCCTTACCTGCAGGATGAGGGGCGGGAAATGGCTAACACACACACACATACACACACACACACACACAGGCATGCACTTGCCACCTGTCAGCCCCATATGCTAGGTGATCTGGATATTCTATCTTGCTTAATCCTCATGGAGTGAATGCAGTGAGGTGTTACCATTTAAGAATGAGGAACCAACATCCCATCTACCTTTCCATACCATTTTCTATCTTCCAGCTAGTGCTCACAAGGCCATCACAACTTATTTTTCAGTTTCTTTCCACAAATCAAGCTCTTTCTTGCCCCAGGCTTTGTATTTGCAATTATTTCTGCCTAGAAAATTCATCCTGGAGATGTTTGCTTTGGGAATCTATTCAAATGTCACCCTGTCAGAGAAATCCAGATAACCTAATTATTTTGCTTATGTTTTTGTTTACTTCTCTGGGAACTGTTTAGCTCTCCCGAAGAGACTTTAGTTCACTGTGATGTACTGGTGACTCACCCAGTGCTATTCTCTTATTAGGTACCCAGTAAATTGATATGGAACAAAGAAATCCATGCTGGAATTTTAAAAGAGACCCAGGAATCCCCTATAGGTCCTGAGTCAAATACTAACCTTTACTTCTCAGTCTCACTATGATTCTTACTGACTCTTGCTATTTAATTATTTTTTTTCCTAGTCCCTGGGATTGAATGCAAAGATGCTTAACCATTGAGCTATATCCCCAGCTCATTTTTATTTTTTATTTTGGGACAGGGTCTCACTAAGTTGCTTAGAGCCTCCCTAAGTTGCTGAGGATGGCTTTGAATCTGTGATTCTTCTGCCTCAGCCTCCTGAGCTGCTGGGATTACAGGTGAGTGCCATCACACCTGGCTGACTTTGTTTTAAGAACAAGATAAAATTCTCATTTCTTAATTTCTGAATAGGGGTTTCCTTCCATTCTAACATGCACCTGCCACTCTACTCTGCTTGCTACTACTTTTCTTAGGATAAAGTGTAACTACAAAATAGAGTGGGCTCTGTGGAGTTACACAGGACTTGGGTTAAATCCTACTTCTGTCAGGAGCAGTGGGACCTTGGATATGTCACACACAAGCTCTCTGAGTCTAAGCTCCTTAATGTAAAAAATACTTTAAAGATTATCCTGAGTTTAGTTAAGACGTTTGAAAAGAAATCAAAACAGTGTCTCTCAAGCTGTTTTTTTTTTCCTCCCACAAACTTACCTTTCTTGGAAATAAGTTCCAGTGTCACAGGATGTTAGCTAGTTATCATTTGATTTATTAGTGTTGCAGGAAATAAAAAGTAGAGGAAGAGAAGAAAGAATTTGATTTTAGATAAGACTGTCAGGGTCTCTTTGAGGGCAAGGATTTTTGTCTGATTTCATATCACAATCACTGATACTTGGTAGGTTGTTAGTTGGTACAAAAATTTAAAAAATTAAGATGAGAAAGTTATGTAATGATACAAAAATCCAGCAGAAAATTTCAGATCTTTTACATAATGAGCCACTTAGGCCACTGCCCTGAAATAAGATTACAACAAATATTTCATGAAATGGTTGGGAAAAAACGCTCCGAATCACAGACATGGCACAGCTGCCCCCAGTTATCAGGAACAGCCTCTGGATTACAAAGTGTTGCTGGATAGTGAGTATCTGGAAATCGCATTTAGAAACAAGGGCCTGTTTACTGTTTTCCCAGGTTTCCTGACACCATGGATCTCTGCATCCTCCCAATGGTCAGTTTCTTATTGATGTATATTAGTACCGAATTAGAAAGGCGACTTTGAAGAGGAAGATCTTTTTCTCAAAGTGGAAAAATATAGTTCTTTCAAAATCGAATGTACAAAAACATAGTTTCTGATCCTCTCAATCTTTTCCTCTTACTCTAAATCAGCAGATGGAAGCACTACATATGATGTGATATATATATATATATATATATATATATATATATATATATATATATATATATATATATATTTCTTGTATATATATATGTTTTCTTGTATATATATATGTTTTCTTGTACATATATGAAGAAAAATACATATTATGTGTGTCTATAAATAATAACAAATATCATTAATAGACAAAGGCTATCAAATCTTTCTGTACAGCAATAGTAAAGGATATTGTTAGGGACAAGCTTACTGGAAAAACATCAGGACTAGTTTTTATTTGCTATAGTGACAAATTACTTCCCAGTGAGCAAATAATGTCAGGATTATTTTATTTTATACCAGATAGCCTATTGGAGAAGGAATCAGTACTGCTGGTGATCTGAATGCTTAAATGCATTAATTTAGAGGTACTGCATAGCAAGGCCAAGGAAGGGCAAAGTGCAATTTATCACATTTTCCAGATGGGAATGGCACCCCTTGCCCATGGTCCTGAGCTTCCCCATTTGTACAAGGTGGCTGCATTGGGTCTGCCAGGACTGCTCACACTTTCTCCATTTATTCACAGGTAATGCCATTCCAATGATTCACCTCTCTTAATATCGTGAACTTTCTGTTGGTTAAAGGACAAAGTGTCTACCTTTTAAATTAATTTTAAAAATTATTATCTTAATTGTACATATTTATGGGGTACATTGTAGTTATTACAGATGTGTACAGGATGTGTAATGGCCAAATCAGGGTAGTTAGCACTGAGATCTCCTTTAACACCTTTGAAAGAATTTTTTTCAATAGCATAATAATCGTTCACATTTATAAGGTGCAGTGTGATATTTTACTACATGCATATGATGTGTAATGATTAGATTAGGGTAATTAATGTTTCTATCTCTTTATCATTACTCTTTGTTTGATACTCAGATCTTGCAAGTGTCCCAAGAAATGTGGGACTCTAATCTGGTAAACTTTTCACCGACCAGCTGTGGCATTTAAATGCTTCTAATACACAGACTGTTTTAAAAATATATGTATGTATATATTCATTAATGGTAATAAGGATCAAAGCCAGGGCCTTGCTAGGCAAGAACTATACCACTGAGCTATATCTCCAGCCCTTAGCCTTTTTATTTTTCTTTTAAAGGAGAATTACAATGTGGGTAGAAATTCAATTTCAGCACCAAATCTTCCAGTTTAGAACAATAGAGCAAATCCCCCAAAGGAAAGACAACCACAGGAACTATTTGGTTTAAATAATTTTGACTTGCTTTGAAAACTAAGTGAAACCTTTTGCATTCAGCAGTCCATAATCCTTGCACCCCCAGCATCACCCAGGTGCTGTGGTGTGAATCGATACTTCTACATTTTCTTGGCTCACTGTGATGGCTAATGAAGCAGTTTCTCTCACATAGAAAACAAATAGCTTATGTAATGGAAAGATAATTATAAACAAGTAAATTATTGGAATTGAACAGAAAACCAATTTTAAAACACAGTTTTAGTTCTGTACAAAGTTTTCTTATTTGTTGGGAGTCATCTAACACTGTGAACAGATTTGAAATAATCAAGTCCAATGTCAGTGTATTTGACATTGAAGAAAAAAATCACTCTTTGAGCAGTCACTTGGAAACCAATTACTAGACCAGACAAAGGGGGGATTTTCCAAATGCAGTGCAGGACATAAAGTATGGAGGTTGCTAATGATGGCTCTTGAACTGGAAAACAGGTGCCTCATTTCTAAATTTGATAAAATTGAACACTCATTTAAAAAAAATTAATAAGGGCAGGTCTTAGGCATTTTCAGAGAACAAGAAGTTCCCTGCAGATTACAGCCCTAAGAATAGCTAGAACAATAGTAGGAGTGAATGAAGAAGTGACCCTGAGTCATTCACTTTTTGGTCAGAGGAAATGACACACTAGTAAATTGCTTATGAATCTATAGGTTTTCAAATGTTTGGCAAACCAGAGCCATACAATGCCATCATGGCAGGCACTTCTTGCTTTTGTAAAAATAACAAGACTCTATTCCTAATGAAATAGGAATGTGCAATGTATTTGCTCCGCATGTGCAATGTATTCATGTATTCAGGTATCCAGTGCTCTCTGCTCTTTGTTGTTAACCAGGCATGTCTCCTACTACTCAATTATGGTTCCCCTGACCTATTTAGGTTGCTTATCCTCTTTCTCTTTGTGTCAATTTCATATTATTTCCAATGTTCTTACCAGTTCCCTTTTGAGTGAAGCTAAGGCGCAATCGATATCTGAACTTGATCTCGTTGGTCCATCTTCCTCTGTATCATCCCTTAAGGAATAAACTTCTGCCTGGCAACAGTTGTTAAAG
Source organism: Marmota flaviventris (assembly GCF_047511675.1). Taxonomy (NCBI): domain Eukaryota; kingdom Metazoa; phylum Chordata; class Mammalia; order Rodentia; family Sciuridae; genus Marmota; species Marmota flaviventris. The sequence continues at coordinate 22,325,036 of NC_092512.1, read as the reverse complement.
ATGACAGATTTTGAGGAAAAATCTTTAAGCTGTGTCAGAATCATCTCCATTTTTCTAAATTTAAATTCTCCTGAGGATGGAGATTGGTTAAGGTAGGTTTAGCTTTGCCTGAGCTATTGAGATGGTCTGGAATGTAAATCTTTGGAAAGTCTGAGGACTTGAATGGCAAACACTGATGTAATATACTTGAAATGCTATGAGCCAATAAGAGACTACCCTTATTAAAAGCCTGAGTTCTGTCTCCTCTTTTTAGGAATATCCCCCAAGAAGTATGGAAGAATATTATTGCAAGGATGTATGTTTATCAACTGAGAACACTTCTTAGAAAACTTTCAAGAGAAGCAATCTATTTGAGACTCTATATAGAACCTGAAATTATAGTTTTTTTTTCTTTCCAAACTTACTAACAAAGCTCTAAATCGTCTCAGGATTTTGGTAATAAAGATTTTGAGGAGCAACCCAAGTGTTTTGCAAGAGAAAACTGAACTACTATGTGTAGTTTTTCCCAGGGATCAAATCAGTTTGAAACGTAAGCCTCTTATCAAGAATAATATGTTACATTTATAAATGCTTACTACATACTTAGTCCTGTGTTAATAAATGTACAATAATCACATTTTGGTCATGTAATCCTCTCAAAACCCTACAGGAAAATGTTACCAGGCTCATTTTCAAGGTAAGAACATTGTTGCTTATAGAGAAACAGTTGTTACCCAGGGCAATTCCATTCCCAAGCTCATATGCTTGCACTCTAAGCTGTAGGGTTCTCTAGGATTTTGACAAATGAACTTATAAATTCAAAGAAATGCCATTCTGAGGCCTTAATATCTTTTAAATGATGCCTCCAGAAGTAAGTCATACATTCCTGCATATGCTTCATGCTGATGCAAAGCCAGTGTGGGCCACTGATACCCCAAATTACCCTCACTGATGAGGAGCAGACTATTCTCCAAGGAGATGCCACATACTGGCAGGTTTCCTTCATTTCTGGTTGGTGATAAAATAAGCATTTCCTTTTCAGTATCACCGCCTCATATTTACCTTTACACTATTTATTATTTCTAGATATACTTAGATACTTAAGAATTCCATAATTAAGCTCTACAACTGTGCACTATTAAACCTTTGATCATAGCACCCTAAGGTCATCTCATGGGTGTATTCATATTTATGCTTTGTGATGTAGCTGAAAGTCTCTTTCAAGGTCAGATTTTTTGTTTGTTTGTTTTATGTTTGATAAACCCCTCTCTCTACCACATGCCATAGCAATTTGTACCCACCCTTCTTAGCACCCATTGCATTCTTTCCTTGATTATTTGCTTACCATCTGTTTTTCTGCTAGATCTGGAGTTCTCTGATTACTGACATCAGGTTATATAATCAGTGCACACTGCTAAGCACATGGCAGGAAGTTAATATATTTTTGCCAAAAGAATAGCAAGTTTGATAAAAAAATACTTTGTGAAGATGGTGAAATTGTAGTTGCTTTAGTTGCTTCTAAAAACCAGTTGACTTATTTGACCTTACACTATTTCTTACGTGTACTAAAATATACTAAACACTCAACATATGCATGCGTTTGTCACAGAGCAGTGTTATCAGAGTTTCTAAAACTCCAGAGCTCTTTAGAAAGATGTATTCATCTCCTAGATGTTTATGACAGTCTTGCTCTTGTGGGCTTCCTTCAAAAGAGCATCCTGCTATAGTTAACATTGGAGAAGCCCTTTCACCCTGGGTGAAATTGGCAGAAAGAGGTCACAGAAAGAGAGGGAGTGGAGCTCCCTGAAGATGTATTAAAATTAAAGATGGCATGGATCAGCTGCATGGGAAACAATTTGGTACTTTCTCAAAAAGCTAAATATAGAATGATCATGTGACTCAGCATTTCTATTCCTAGGTGTATAATCAAGATAACTGAAAACAGGTACTCAAAAAACCATATGGGCAAGCATTGTCAAAATAGCCCAAAGATGGAAATAGCCCAAATTTCCATCAATGACTAAAGCAAAAGTTGTGGTACATTCATGCAATGAACTATTCTTTCAGCCATGAAAGGGAGTTAAGTTCTGTTACATTCTAAAACATGGATGAACACCAGAAACATTTTGCCAAGTGAAAGAAATTAGATGCAAAATGTCACATACTCTATGAATTCATTTATAGCCAATATTCAGAATAGGTAACTGTAGAGATAGAAAGATGGTTGGTAGTTGCCAGAGAGTATACAGAGAGTTGGAATGGGGAGCTATAGTTTAATGAGTATGGGGTTTCTTTTAGGGATACTAAAGTGTTTTGGGAATAGATGGAGGTAGTTGTTATACAACATTGTGAATATACTAAATGCAGCCTAATTGTTTGCTTCAAAAAGGTAATTTTATGTTGTATGAATTTTGTATCAATTAAAAGAAATAAAGTGGGGTGGGGGTTAAAACAAAGTAGGAGAGGAGCTCAAAGCTATAGGATGGACTTGATGAGCTAGCACTGGTCTTGAAGATCTAGGAAAGCCAGAAGCAAGGAATCAGGACAGCCCCAGGCACTGGAATAGGCTGGAAGCCAGTTGTACCCTAGAGGCTCTAGAAAGGAAGGCAGCTTTGCAACACCTAGAGTTCAGCCTGGTGAGACCATGTTGGACTTCTGTTCTACAGAAATGTAAGTGAACACATTTGTAATTTTCCAAACTAAAACAAGGTAACAAAATATGCATCAGTCCCATTGCTGAAAAGAACTTCAGAAGTCCTCTAGTGCAATTGTGATAAAAATAGGGGTGAGGAGGAGGTCATGACTTTTCATGGTCACACAGCTAGTTGTCCTAAATACTCCAGAAACAGTGTTTCCTTCTGGAAATAAAGACATGAAGGGACAAACATTAAGTGAGGTCATTGTCCTCATTTTATGAAAGAAAGGGTGTATTCAGTGGGATTAAGTAGCTGGACCCACATCTCCACTGTGGATTTTAGTTTTAAAATACTTAAAAGAATCAATATGATGCATACATGTGATCTACAATTTAAAAATAGCATTGTAGAGGATACAAAGGTTTATGATAGCAATCATCACTTTCCAATACGCTCCACATCTGGTCCTGTTCCATAGCATTTTCCATTTCCTTTATAAGCTATTTCTGGCAAAACTTAAATTTTTAACAAATACTGTTAATGTAGGTTGATATTTAACAATTGATTATATAGTTCTTTTTAAGATAGGAACTAGTATTTTCCCCAATTTATGGGTGGGGAAACTGAGACATGGAGAAATTGGGTTTGCCTAACATAGCTTACCCAGAAGGTGTTGGAGGTAGATTTGAGCCCAAACTGTCAAGCTTTGGTTTCATGTCCTTGACTGCTACACCAGGCTACTCAGGCATTAATTTTGTTTTATAAGAGAGGATATGAAATCTATGGGGCTAAATAGTATTCCCAAGTTTGTGGCTGAGCTGAGATTTGAGCCTAATTGGCTCTGAGGCCCTAGTGCTTTCTGTTAAATTGTTCTGCCTTCAAAAGGAGCTGTCCACTGAAGACTAGAACCCCATCACTGTCTTAATTCTGCTTGGGAAGGGAGAGAGAGAGGGAGGAGAAGGAAGGAGGTGGGGTGGGGAATGAGTGTGTGAGCAGATTGAGAGTAATAACTTACTAGCACATCAAATTTGAAAAGTTATTTTTTTAATGTCAGGAAAACAGGCTTTGTTTGTATAATCTTTATATAATTTTTTTTTGCCATCACAAAAATTAAATTTACTTTTATTCTACCTTTTAAAAAAATGGTAGGTTTTTTGGCAGGCTGCAATCTGTTTAGCTGCCCTTTAACTAATATGCTGTGGTTTTCCTGGAAGGCTGATGCACAAAATGTTTTTCAAGCATTCTTTGTAGCTTTGACTCACAGACCTGAATCCTGGAGCTACAGTTTCCCATCTCCCCATATTAATTTTGCCTCTTTGTGGAAACACTGACTTGAGGCTAAAATTTCCCTTATTGCTAGCCTTCTTTGCTGTAGATCAAAGGCTTTGAGATGCTGTGTCACCCTAGTGATGCTGCAAAATTGTCTGTAGGTTGGGGGTAAAATGCAGAGTCAGGGGCAAGTGAGCATGGGACAAAAAGGCCAGCAGGTGTGCCAGCACACCCATCCTAAGTCCCTTTGCCAGTGACCTTGTGGGTATTTCCACAAAAGTTTGTTGGAAGAAAGTAGTCTATTGAGAAAAAACTCCTGCCATAGGGGACATAGGAGAACAGGTAGGACCGAAGGAATAGGCCTAAGAAGGGAGAGAAATGAAAACACTACGGGGAAGAATGAGAACACAAGGCATATGCATTTAAAAGTGTCTAAATGGGATTCCTCAGCTGCAGGAAGATTCTAGAAACTGACCACCCATAAAGCTGATGAGGGGAAACTCCATTTTAGCCTGTGCTATTCTGTAGTTGGAGGCAGAACTGGGCTGGTGAGAGTTTGGAAGAGAAAGTTAGAAAAGAAAAAGATCAATGGATTAAATAGAATAAAACCAAAGTCTTCCTTTTGGGGAAGTAGCTCCTTAATAATTGAATTCACTGTGGACTCAGGTGAAGTTCCAGAATGCTCAATAGAAATCCAAATTGCATTTTGTCTGGAGCACTGAAGTGACAGCAGAGCTAGACTGCCATCCTGAGGCGGAGAGCTAGGACATCGGGTTGGATTGTCTGTGGAGTTTCTGTAGCCCAATATGGCACCAAATGTGCTATCCAAGTCCCCTTAAGCTGTTTTCGTTTTCTAAACAGTAATTTCATAATTTTTTTCTTGAAAACCAATACAGGTACACGATACAACAATGTGGACCATCCAGAAGAGTTTACATGACAAATCAGGGCTCTGTTTCAGCCTCTTAATTTCCCTTCCCAGAGGAAATCATCGTTTCCAGCTTGTTGTACATCTTTTAAAGGAGATGCTATGCATTTGCTCTAAGTTTTGTGTGTCTATATTACTCTGTAGCCATGAATGATGTCTCCTGCTCTATGTCTTGATTTCTTTTCAGTGGAGCAGTGGGTCTTAGAGATGGTTCCCTTCTTTTTCTTGATTGCATAGTCTTTATTGGATAAACACACTAGAACTTATTTAATCATTCCTATACAAATGCAGTTTGCTTTCAGTACTTTGTGATCACAGACGATGCTGCCATGAGGATCTATGTCCATAGATTGTTGTGCACATGGGCATAGCAGGTAAAGAAAATTCTTAGAAGTGGGAAATGTTAAAAGGCACATGAATTTAAATTTGTAATGGGTGTGGTAAAGTTGTGCTATGGAAAGTGGAGTGAAGTGATTCTTCTGTCCCTCCAGGCCTGAGAATGTCTGATGCAACCCCTCTTTTGATAACCTAAGCTATTTTGCCATAATCAACTGGAATGATTTTTCTGCATTTGTCAACACATTTTTTTTTCCTGTGCAGCTGATAAGATGACTTTAAACTACAGGAGGTCTTTGCCTTGGTGGTTTGGAAGGACCTCCGAGGAAGGATTAGAAATCACTCCTCTATTTGAGGACCTCTGTGTGTGATTGTTGAGGGTGAAAGGATGAAGGAAGGGCGTCCCAGCTGAAATAGCAGTGGCACATGTACAAGTGCCAAGGCAGGAGAGGGGTGGAGAGTGAAGCAGGAGAGCTCGTGGAGGATCTTGCTTCTTACCCGGAGCTCTTAGAATAAAGGAAGATTTATGCTTTTACTATTCAATCTTGTGCAAATATGGTGTACCAGACCAACTGCTCAATACTAGGTTAGAAAAAGCAAGATACATTTCTTTTGGCCTTTATTTTACATTCACATCTTTTAAAATTTATTTTAGGACTTATTTTCTGGACAACAGTGCAATGCTTTGGTATATCTGAAAGAGAGAAACAGTCGGGGAAGGGAGAGAGAGAGATGGAATTTTTGTAGTATGTATTTTTATTTTTGTTTTTCACATTAGATAAAAATTCCCTAGTGGGTAAATATTTGTTATCTGCCCCACTACTCTTTACATCTACACATTCTATGAAGCTCAATTTCCATTTGACTCATAAATCAATTTTGACACCTAAAGCCATATAGACCTCAGACAGACTTGTAATATTGTTAGAGTCTGTAAACAAGTCAAAATAACACCTGGCATTTAGTCAGGGGAATGTTAGAGTTCGTAAACAAGTCTGGATGGTGCCTGGCAAAATGCCAGAGGGAGTGGTTTGAGAAGTAACAAAAGCAAGTCATTAAGTGTGGAGATTGCTGATTGGTTGACTGATGTATCTAGTTTATGCTAATTAGATAAGCTCTGTGGAGTGTATAAATACTACTCCTGTCCTGCAATAAACGGCTCCCACTCCTGCTGTATCAACGTACACAAGTTATTCGTCACCCCCCCTGATTATTCTGCTGCAGCTGGACTGCGGCATAATATAATTGTCCTTCCCTTGGACCTCCCAACTGAGCCGTCATCTCCATGAAGACAAGGGAGGGCATTGCTGGGACCTTTGTGATGTTGTCTACCCAACTACACCCTGATGATGGTAATGCTTATATTCCTCAGGGGAGGCTAAAGGACCAAGCCTTTGCTATGCTTTTGTATTTTCTATGTTTTTATGACCAGTATGTAAACAGTAAGTATTTAGTAAACACACATAGCTTTTTAAGTGTCAGAGATGCAGGGCATGGTCTCCAATGCCATTTTGTTTGAATTTTGAATTTTTCTGACCTCTGGAAATTTCTCTGGACCTTTTTCCACACTGGGGAGAATGCTTCCTTTAGGTAATGATGGTAGTGTGTTTATAATGCCATCTGAAATTCAGGGTTTTACTCTTTTCCCCCATCGTATGCAGCTTGTCTATGCATGCTTGCCCAGGGAGATTATCCATACAGATACAGTGTCCTTTCCAATCACTGTGACATGCGGAGCTTGTGTCTTCAGAGGTCATTTTCCTGAGAGCTGGTGACTAATTCAGAACACAGAGGAGCTCTTAGATATCTTCTTGTACAAGAGAAGGAGGCAATTTGTGACCTAACAAGAGGGTTAACACCAGCTGGTCATAGTTTAGTGAGTTTAATTACTGGAATTTCTATATAATATCACCCCAAATGACATCTAGGTTGGAACTGAACATGAGATTCCTTCTGGGTGAGCAAAATACAACAGGCCATGCCAAGCTCTGCTCTGCCTAATCCCTGTGCTGATGCACACAGGCTGCAGTGACATTTCTGGGACTGATTTGTACTTTGCTAAGATGAGCTTTTTATTAAAATTGCAAGATAAAATTGGCATTAGCTACTTTTAACAAGGAAGCAAAATGTACAGTTAGAATGTAAGAATGAAAAATGCTTAAGTAAAAAGATCAAAGAATTCCTTCTCATTCCCAGGGTTAAGAAATATCTGTTTTACCCTTTAGTAAATACTGGAACAAAATGAAATGAAAGGAGTGAGATTTTCACAAACATGGTGAATCAGGTTAATTTCAGATTTATTTTAATGAAATCAAATGGGAGCACTGACTGAATTGCAGGAAGCCCCAAGGGGAGTGAACTCTTGGGGCTTCCTGAAATTCAAGGATTCAAGGGGAATGAACTCTTCATTTCAAAGCGACATCCATGGACCAGCCTCCTCAGCATCATCTGGAAGCTTGTTAGAAATGCAGAGTCTTAGGCCCCATATACACAAGTGCATAATGAGAATCTGCATGCAGCAAGTCCCCCAAGGGACATCTATGCACAGCAAAATTAGGAATTGCCAGCCCATAAGGCTGTATTTCTGTATAAGGCGTTCTCTTGCAGAGTAACCAAAGGACCAGAGTTGTCTAAGTGACTTAAACTGAGGGCCAGATTTGAGACGTTTCCAGCCACATAGAGAGGAACGCACAGATGCATGCCAGATTCCACAGTGCCAAACTGAACAGTGTGCCATTTGCTCTGACTGTTTTATTGCCCTGAAACTATGCACTCGGCTTTTTGTGAGGCTTCCAAATCACAGTGGATCCACAGAAAAAATAAATAATATAAAGTTTTCTGAGGCTCCTGGCAGCTGAGGGTATTTCTATCAGGGCTTGGGTTAAGTTGGAAGTGAATGAGAAAGGAATTCTTAGCACTTTTAAAAGCTTCATCACCTTGGCTGGTTGAGAGGAATTTGTATGTGATGGAGTCTAGCATTGGCTCTTAAGAGTTTCTGACTGCCTAATGGATGAGAGCCTAAGTATTTTGAGCAAAGGACTTTGCATATTATTTGCTCTCTGTCTTAAATCTTGTGTGTATAGTGAGAATTGAGTTGCTTCTGCCATTTACAATAAGATGTATTTCAGGTTGTACCTTCATCCTAGCCCCACCCCCACCCTTTTAGTATTTTCATTCTGGTCGTAGACAGCTAAAATATTGGCCAATGAAAGAAAACAGATTTCCCAATGAATTGTTCTACACTATGAAAAAATGAGATTAGAGGGATGCCTAAACTAATTTCAGGTTATTACAGTCTTCATTTCCAGCCTAATTCTCTGTAGTTTCACTCCTGGTTTATGGACAGAAATTTAAAGCCAGTACATTTTATCATCTGTATCGCCCCCTCCTTTGACTGAAGCATTGCAATGTCCTCTTTAATTTCCATGAGAATGAATTTCACCTTTTATGACATTCAAAGATGATTATTGTGTCTTTATGAAAAATGATGTAACCTGATACTAGCAATAAAATAACAATATTCTAATGCCAACAAATGTGAGAACCATATCAGTCATCTTTCAGCTTTTCTGATTTTGCTTTGGAAACCGCAGAAAACCATAAGGATTTTAATTTGTGAGCTTGGCAGAAGTGTAGTCATAGCCCTTTACATCTTCCTTTGGCCGAATGCTCAGGAAATGGAGCATACTTGACTACCCCACCAGTAGGCAGGATTATTTGGCAAATGCCTAAATCAGATGGGATCTTGCAGACTCTCATGCCCGTGTTTGTTGGGTGGGGAATCAAGGGGGAGTGTACTGTTAGGTGCTATCTGGTCTGGATCCACAGAATCCAAGACTGTTTTGCCACTTACTTTTAAAGTCCTATTTTGTTACCTGCTTGGAAACATTAAATCCGTATTAAAGTGTTAGCTCAAAGTCCTCTTTGGGTCAAGAAAAGGCCTGGAGCCTCTTGGATGCATAGGTACTTTTTCTTGTGATAAGGCTGCTGAGACTTGGAATAGGCTAAATAACAGATGTTTGGGGTATTAATTCAGGTTAATAATCAGTCAGTTAATAGGAAGGTCTACTCTACGTGAATCCATTTAAAGAATGCTTATTTTATTCCTGGAATCATCAGAAGCCCTGTAGGATATCACAAATTTATAACACAAAGCTTTCTTTGAGGAGTTTTTTTTTTTTTTTTGGTTGGGGAGAATAAATTTACACATAGGAAATAACTAAAGAATAAGCAAAGTGTATATTTTATATTTCCAGTTAGCATAGAGTCTGTTTTCTGAGATCCTAGCACGATCCATCTTTTCTAGTTTGGATTTTGATTTCAGAAATCACAGTCACTGGATACAGACTCTCAGGGCTGTCAGCTTTTAGATGTGGGGCATCTGAATAGGCTTCAGTGGTCTAGGGAAGTGTCTCAACAGAGGACTTGAGTCAGTGTGTGAGACTAAGTGGAAATCGCATGAACATACAGACATCAGGGAGTCACCCTAAGTCAGGAAGTCAGAATGAGTCACGGAAGTAAGAGAAGATTGGCATACATCTGGGAAATTAAAGGACATATGTGACAGAAAAAGAGTACCAACAGGTCATAAAGGCATTGGTTTTGCTTAAGGCCAGATTTAAGAATAACTTGACTGCTAAGTAGGGGTATATGCAGTTGGTCCTGTAAGCTTTGATACCCAGACATTTTTTCCTCTACAGAAAGATATAATATAGATGATGATGTGGCACATTCCCATGAGTTACTCAGATACGCACAGTTCTCTCTATTTTCTATTGTGTCTCAAAAATAGTAGATTGAATCCATAGTTTTGTTATATGAAAAGGTAAGCTCACAAATTTCAGTATGTTTACTTGGTTTACCCCCTCCCCCATGCTGTGGGTAAACTAAGTCAGATGGACTGCCCTTGGGGGTTTTATATTCTTTGGAGGAGCATTCATAGCCTGATCAACTGATAGTTATTAAGTAGTGTTGGAAGGACTAAAATGATCAAAGTTTAGGGTATTATGGGAGCCATGTGAGGGGCCACTCCAACTGGACTTGGCTTTGGCTGTGGACAAGTCTGTCCAAAAGAAGTGATAGTAGATTGAGAACTGAAGGATGTAGTGCATCTCAGAAGCGAAGAGATGTAGGCAAGAGTGCTCTTGTCAGGGATGGCAGATGCACTAAGGCCTGGGTACTGCAGGGAGCCTTGGCCAAAGATTCACCCTTGTTTTGGGATTGCTGTCAAAAGCAATAGGGACTCGGTATGGAAAAAAGACAGGGAACGCAGTAATCTTGTTTATTTATTGAACAAATTACTGAATATACTTTTGATACAGTTTCTCCTTATTAGGTGACGTTTTTTACCTAAAAAGGCGTCATCAAGAATCCATCCAGTAATGGGACCTGGAAGCCAGAGGACGAATTTCTGAGCTTTTTAGATATGCCAACAAGCCCCAAGCTGATGGTAACAACAGATGATTCTTGTTCAATAAACCAACAATTTGGTTTGGAAGAGAAGGCTAGAGCATCCCCAGGGGAGGACTGCGCCCCTGCAGCGAGTCGGCGGGTAAACTAGCACAAGCATTGCTTCTGAGAGCAAATACTGAGAATGGTTTTCAGAGAACAGGTTTGTCTTTGGGGTATAATTATTTGGCCCACTTAATGGAAGACTCAAGCAGTTCAACCCTTGAAAAATAGGACTCTCTCCTCTTTTTAGCAGAGCTTGAACAAAAGGAAACTTAAAATCAATTAGAGGGAAAGAGGAAACCTATTTCTGTACTTTTTGGAGACAAAAGATGAAACACAATTGGTTAAAATTCAGTGGAATAAAAATCTTTTGGCGGGTGGGGGGAAGAACGGCTGCGCTCCAGAGCCTCACCTTCAAACACAGGCCTGTACTGCCATCTAGTGTTGAGAAGGCTCCCACCGCCCAGGACCAGCTGCTGTTTGTGTCTGCCTCATGGTTCCTTGGTTTCAGTGACATGCATTAAATTACTATTTATCATTATCAGTATTGTTGACATTATTATTATTAAACAAATGATTCTTAAATACGAGGATCCAACAGGGAATTAACACTTCGTGGTCTGCCAGGAATTAATTTCCCTATTGACAGTATTCTGGATTTTTGTACTCTTCGTCTGCCTCCTATTTGAAAAAGCAAAATTTCATCCTTCAGGCAATATGACTAGGAGCCAGCCTGGCACTGATGGAGCCACAATTTGACCTTTTAAGCATGTTGGGTTGGAGGGTATTAATCTGGGCCATTAAGCTTATTCTTCCCTAAAAGGAAGTACCTGGTGTTTTTATCAGAGGAACTTCCCTCCTTGGGGCAGTTTTTACAGCCCGAATGCAGGAAAATGTAGAATGTTCTAGAAATAAAGTTACATATTCTATTTGTCTTCTGACCGGACTCATGTTTTATTGTCTCCCTCTTATATTTGAAAAGTTTTCAACAATCCAACAAATTGCCTTTATTTAATTAAACAATTAATTTTTTGCCTATTTGATATTAATCAAAGAGGCCCTGAACTGCCAATTCTGATTACTTGGAAATTAAAAACTCAGCCAGTCTGGGGTTTGCAGCCCAGAGTGGAGAGATGTGATGCTCTGACACTCAAACAGTCTCTTTATGGGTAAGTACTCAGTGTTTGCTGGTCTTTGCAAATATTGAAAACAGGCCACACTGGCTCTAGCTCCCATCTCTGAAGGACCAACTTGGAGTGTCTGACCTAGATGGGTTGAGTTCAGGTGACTGCAGCGTAAAAGCATGACATATACTCTGCTCTCTGCAGCAGTTATTTTAAAACACGTCCAATGCAGAGCTGTGGAACTAATAAACATCCCGAGACAAGCCATCTGTTTGCTTCACGTTGGGACACTAACGTGAACCTGAACTTACAGACCTCTTCAGACAGCTGCTGGCTCCGCCCCTGCCATCATCTCTCTCTGCCTCTGGTTCTTTCTCCTTCTTCAAGGAGAAAGCTTGGGTGGACTCTCCCATCCCCCCCTTGCTCCCTCCCTTCTAAGTTGACAGAGGAAAATAATCCACAGACTTAAAGCTGGCTTATGCCAGGCTGTCAACATCCCTGTGACTGATGATGCTATGTGATAAAGTCTTAGGAAGGGGCAGAAGGCAAAGGAAGACATTTCCAGAGCTGCACGGGGCAGAATGGCAGGGAGAGGTATGAAGGTGCCTCTCCAAGTCCTGTCTGAGGCTGAGCAGGTTGAAAGAGGAAGAAGGAAGAAGCCATTTAGACTTTAGCTTGCCAGTTTATCCTGGGCTCCAGGGCTAATGCTGTCTGGGCAGAGGCTGCTCAGAATTAAAGGGGTGACCCCTGGATGAGCTATTTGATGAGTCTTCCATTATTTCCCTAAGTATCTCTTTCACCATTAGAGCCACTCATGATCTCATCTCTTTCTCTAAAGCCTTGATCAATGCACATGTATAATTTGGGAGCATACAAGTTAAGCTGTCAGTGCAAAGAGTCCAGATAGGAAGTGCCTAGCACAGGCTAGGTGGTCAATAATTGTTTAACTTAATAAACAAATTAAAGAATGGATGCCTGAATAAGTGACGGAACGAATCATTGATCATGTTAGTCAATCAGGAGAGAGAATTAACATTTGCCAAGTGCCTTATCAGACTCTTCTGTTTCCATCCAAGTTCTCAATTAAAAACAAGGTATTGTGAGGACCTGCTCCGAGACATGAAATCAGAGCCAAAAGCTCAGGAATTGACAGACAGCAGTGTCCTTCTCTCAAGGTCTTTCTCTTTTCTCAGGTCTGCCGTGTTCTCTTTCTGCAGGAGCCTTTCTCAAGCTCCCCTCTTTGTGTTTTCTGCCTGTTCATAAGTTACGCCTGCTGTGATTTTAGCTTGCACAGCACCAAAGCAGCCATTAGCTTCCTGTTACTTTCTCCTATCATTAATTATTTCAGCCCCCCCTTTTTCTATGTCTACATTACAGATATCCGATTTGGTTCAGTGACTATGTTGGTTTCACTCTTGTGGATGAGTGAGAGGTGGGATCTCAGGTCACAAACATGACATTTATGCAGCAGGGACCACAGGGACACAGTTTTCCTTTGGAGGAGATGTGAAAAGATAGTCTAGAAGCATGTCTGAATGTCAGATTCTGGTAAAAATGCTCTCTGATGACCTCATTTAATCCTCACAATGGTCTTCTGAGGGTAGCAGAGTGCTCTTTGTTTTGTAGGTGAGGAAGCCAAGGTTCAGGTGTGGTGGAGAAACTTGCTTGAGTGGCAGATCCTGGATTTGATCCAAAGCTCAAATTCTATTCCTGATTTCTCTCCAAACTTGGTGGAATGGGATGTAAATAGTACTAGTGAAAATGCCTTTGGATCCAGCCTGATGCAGGAGGTTTGGAAGCTGAGAGTCTCTCTGAGGATTATTATTTGGTACAGTTTCAGGGTGATTGACATCAACTCTCAGGTCCCACATGTTGGATGACCTTGGGTAGTACTCTGTGAGGTCTTTCATTACCATCACAGCTCAGAAGTCAAAAGAGTCAGGATCTGAGAGAGTAGGTCTGCTGGGCACAGATCTTTTTTAACTTTGGTCAGTCATTCTTTTCCCCAAGAATGGTCAAATTGCATTTGTTCAGTGTGATTGACCAGGCTGGAAAGAATTGGATGTGTTTATGAGATTTGAGGTCAACAAATCCAGTCACTGGATGATTATTGGAACAAGGATTGGAGGGTAGGAGACCTGGGCCATCTGAGGAGAGAGGACTAGACTAGTATTAAGATATTTCCTTTGCTCAAATTTCTCTCCTATATCCCTGACATTTTATTTCAAGTGCTTTATTTTCCATAATTGTTCAAAAATGCACCTTTATGTTCTTACAGTGTCAAACACTCTGAGCTTCCCATCTTTTTATTCAGCACCTTCATCTATTACCAGATCTGACTGATTGAGATCATTTTCAACACCTTTAAAACAACCTGACCTCATTTTTCCTAATTTTCTTTATCTGATGTTAGTAGGATGGTTCAATATATTGCATCTATTTGAAAAACAACATTGACCATTATGTCCCTCCTGCCTGGTAAGGTGCCTGGCCTGTGTGCTCAACAAATATGTGTTGAATGGGAGATACAATAAGTCTCCAGCTGAAAAATATGATGTTCACTGCTAACAAGAAGATGTCACGTTAATCAGCCTTGTCCTATTTCCTATCAGATTGAAAGTCTCAAGTTCTGGTTCCTTTGTGGGGTGGGCATGGGAACAGCAAACAAGGAAATATGTTTGATTATAACTAGTTGCCTTCACTGGCCACAAGTAAATTTCCACCAGTGTTGACATTACTGAAATATTTAAAAGGGAGTTTTAGAAGCTTATGTCTTAATTTAACATATGGGAGATTTCTTGTATTAATATTGGTAACTTCATATCATTTTAGGTTGGGTTAAATAAGATTAAAATGAGAGCTTTGTAAACTACCCAAATATGAGGCGTTAACAATATCAGTAATAATGACTGCCCCAATGAGGGAGATTTGGGAGTACGTAGGATTCTTTTCTTGGTAGTCCTCAAAATATGTAGAGACATATTTTTATCCTATCTACCTTGCGTCTGCTTCTAATGGTGTCCTAGTTTTCTCGGTGGTTATTTCATAATTTTACCTACATGGCAGCCACTAATAACTTATAAACTTCTCTCAATAATGCTGTGAAGCAGGTGCATAAGTAGCTATGGAAACATATCAAAAGCTTGTTTGACTTTCTCAAGGTTGCAGACAGCATGCTCTGCTGCCTCTCAGATGCAAGGCTGCCATCTAGGTGATGATAATATCTGAATACGCTTGCAGTCAAACCTTTCAAAGACTGCTTTTCCATCCAGAGAGGTCCAGCTACAATCGTTGCAATTTGGACGCTACGTAGTCCCACTCATCATTTTTAGAGCCCTCAGGAATACACCAGTCATGTGGAAGCTTTGAAAATGCTTTTACAAGCTGCCATCCTCTCTATCTACGGCCTGACGTGCATTCCCAAGTGGACTCTGTGCCCTTTCCCTTCTGAAAACACTGAACAAATCCTCTGAATCACTGCATGGAATGATAGATCTCTGTTTCATAATAATCAAGAACCCATCTGCCCTGTTAGAAACCGGTTTTCACAGAAGTGAGAGCTGATGTATAGCTGCTCATGAGAATGGCCTAAGGTGATTAAGAAGAGTCAGGCCATTGTCAATCACAGAGGTGGCTTTGTGTGGCAGACCCCACAAGCTACCTCCCTTGATCTGAGAAGCAATCTTAATAATATATCAAGATCCCTCATGTGGGATCAATATAAAGTGTTTGAAGTGCTCCTCATATGTGTCCTTCTTATTTTTATTTTTTTGGCTCTATATTGTTTTGTTCAGTTTGTCTGAACTAAAAAAGAGTGAAAATGTCAGGACCTTGCACAAATTGTACTGACTTGACCCTCGGAAGGCAACAGCATGCTCTCTTCCACATCATTACTTTTTATTACACTTCCTGCCACATCTCTGCCAAGGAGTGAGACGGGAAGTACAGTGTAGGGCCTTTCCCCCGACCGAATGACCCTGCTTTGTCATGTCTTTGTGTGTTCATCATCTGCTCAAGTACTTGAGAAGGTTCAATGATGAATTTGCTCTCAAGACAGCAGTGGCCTTGGTGGTAGCCAGTGGCTTCTAGGGCCAAGATGCAATGGACCATGCAGATGAAGGACAGAGAGAGCTTGGATTAGTATAGATCTGTTCAGGATTCTCCTCCTCCACCAATGACTACTTCCTAAAGGATTAACAAAAAATAAAAATGGGGTTATTTGAGTTTTACTTTCCCTCCCACCCACTTCTTAGGAAGTCTAACAAAGCCACAGGTTTAAAAGGGAAATAGAAAGGGGTTTAGTGGACAGGCTTGTAAGACACAGAAGCTAGTCCATCTCTGCAGATGGTTGGTGGTATGATCTCAGGTGAGTTGCTTACATTCATTTTTTTTTTTTCCAGCAAAATGGAACCAACATCACTGCTGATTTGTGTTCCAACACCAACTGATAATGGTGGATGAAAGATTCTGAATTCTGAAGAGTCAGAATTCTTTCCAACCACATGACTCTCAATGTGGTCAAAAGTATAATCCAAAAAGACAATGTAATTTAAAATTAGAAAGAGAATATGGCCCAAGATTTCCAGAATGAAGCAGGGATCAAGAAGAAGAGGCAGATTATGAAGTTAACTTGATTAGTACAGTTTTGTAATTTTCTTAAACATGTACTGACTCATTGGGACAATGGTTCTCTGGGGCATGTTTTTGAAACTTACAGGGTTGTTTTGGTTATTAATATAGTCAGGGAAGCTTGGTATATTGGGGCAGGGATGCTAGAAATCCTTTGAGGTGTGGGGTTGTTCTGCCAAAAATGGATTGTTCTATACCCACCTACCTTTTGAATGTCCACCTAGGAATGTTTTGGATGGAAAAGGTGTATGTATCATTATCTAAGTCCAGGAATGAACTAAATTTGGGGTGGGTATATTACTTTAATATATACTGAGTTTTCTAAGAATGTAATTGCTGCTTACCTTGAGAGGATATCACATTTTTGTCTAACTCAGAACACCATCAGAGTATGCTCATCTCAGAAAACAACATCACCAATAGCAACAACACTCCTGGTGTGTGAGTTGCCAATATTATAGACTTGTGGGTCAGCTGGACTGCAGCTGTGGGACTCTACATGGAGGTACATGCTTCTGCTTATTTAGTTTTATCTCTCAGTATTATCATGGCCCAGCTTTTACTTTGCAAAGTGCAAATGGTTTTTATCACAAATTACTTTCTTTTTTATTTCCTTGTATATTACATATAAGCCATTTTATTGATTTTTTAAAAACATTATGTGTGCAGATAGATTCTAGTGCCTCTGAAGTTCATTTCAGGATAATAAAAGATATGTGAATTCCCTTTTTTTCTAGTGGGCAGTTGTGCTCAGTAGAACTTCTTCTTCACCTACCAGGATTTTGCTCCCTTAAATCAATATTCTTTTCCTATAATCTGGCTTCCTTCCATCCTGATACATTCAGAGAATCATGTCTGCACACAGTGGCCTTCCCTTTATTTGCATTTTTACTTTCTGTGGTTTCTGTTGCCTGTAGTCAATTGTGGTCTGAAAACAATGAATAGAAAAGTCGGGACATAAACACTTCAAGAGTTTTAAATTACCATTCTGAGTAGCTTGATGAAATCTAAGTGCAATCCTGCTCTGTCCTGCCCTGGATTTGGATCATCCTTTGTCCATGCTGTATATACTACCACTACGGTTCTTTCATGCAGTTGGGAGAAATAGAGAAACCTGGACAAATTATCAGTACTCAGAGAAGGGAAGGAAATCTTTTAGGGTTGCAGAAGAAGTGTTCAGTGCTAGATCCATAGTTGGAAGCTAAGCCAACATGCTCTTTTCATCATGTTGCACTGAAGACACACACAACACACACACACATATATACACACATATATGTGTATATATATATGATATGATATATGATATTATTTAATAAACAGTAATAGCTAACACTGAATGGGCACTTACTGTATACCAGATAGGTGACTACATCTTTTACATATATCATCTAATTTAACTTTGTGGAGTTGGAACCTCATTTTGTTGCTGGGGTAACTGATAAAATCAAATAACAAAAGTTCTTCATAGTGCTTAGTTTGTCTTCATTCATATGCATACAGACAGGAGAACACCAAAATTTCTACCTTACTGCACTAAACAGCATTTGACAAATTTCTAGCTGTGACTAATGACAATTTTCTCCCTATTTAATCATGGGGAGACTGGAATAACAGTGGGGAAGGGTTAAAATTGCTAGAGATATACAAAATATTATTTTGATGTGAAGTATTCCAGAAAAATGGTAAAAGATTGCAGAGGATAAGGGAAATAGAGTTTTATCCCAGAGCTAACCACAGTCAGAGGAGTCTATTTTCAGTAGTGTGACAGGAAGCTTTAGATACCAAAATCTCATGTGGATTCTGCAAAGCATTTTATCAGAGCCCTATAACGCAGACTACATTTTTGTGACTTAACTCTCTGATTCTCTCAGAATATTTTGATGAGGCTTCTGGTAATAAAAGGGCAAACCTTGATCTCCAGCTCAAAGACTTTGCAGTTCAGTAGCTGTGAGACTGTGCCAGCTATTGAACCTCACTGGACCTTAATTTGGCCATCTGTGAAATGGGGTGGATAAAATTGAACTATAGAATCACTTTGGCTATAATGAGCTTCAATCAGCGCTTGGAAATGCCCAGTTACCAGTCCCTCTCCAGGGAGCAGAGCCCAGAAAGCTAACACAGAGGCTCAGAGCTGATAATTTTCAGATAGGGCTGGTGGGTGATCATTTCCTTCTACTTGGTCTGCTCTCTAATTGCAAAAAAGATGACAGAGTAGAAAAACTGTGGGATGAACCCAAAGGTTCTACAATAGGGATAAAAAATCTTGCTTATATGCTTGGGGAGCGACCAGTTTCAGTTTGCAATGCCCTTACTCTTACATTACAGCTACTGAGGCAAATCTTAAATTGGGTCCCCTGAAGACACCTGCCATTGTGGGGCCGCATAGCATGACTTCTAATATCAGCAACAGAAATCACAAGACCAGCAGGGTCCCCTTTCCACTCCATTTAGATTGTCATTTTGATTTACGTTCTAAGTGTCACTTAAAATCTGCTTTTCTTGTTTGCTATTTTTTTTTTTTCAATTAGTATTTCTTCTGTATATGGTGGGTATTCCCTAAAGCAATCATCAGTATAGCTCCAGTAAAACAAAATCTGTTGGGGTCATTTGAGTACCCACAGGAAGTGATGAAATAGTGGAAAAAAATCTGAATGATCACTGACAATGAATGTTTGTGTAGAGAGTGTCCTTCAGTATACATGTCCTTCAGTAAGTGTTAGAGTCTGTAAACAAGTCTGGATGGCTCCTGGCATTTTGCCAGAGGGAGTGGTTTGTGAAGTAAGGCCAGCGAGCCATTAAGTGTGGAGATTCCTTATTGGTTGACTGATGTATCGAGTTTATGCTAATTAAGATAAGCTGTGTGGAATGTATAAATACTTCTCCTGTCCTACAATAAACGGCTCCCACTCCTGCTGTATCAATGTACACAAGTTGTTCGTCACCCCCCGGTTATTTTGCCCAGCCAGTTGGGCTGCGGCAAGTAAGGACACATTTTTGGAGGAAGGAACATTAATGTATTAGGAAACAAAGTAGAGAAATTCTACATGTATTTGTTGGTTATTAAACTGTGTATCAGCTAGTGTTATAGAATCCACCTATATAAATTCTAATATCCTCCCATGTTGACTTCCTAGTTGTATCTTAAATTTTCCTTAGGATAGGTAGAAGATCAGATTTTCCTTTTTCCTGTAGGTATTACTTGAAATTTATCAAATGGACTGGAGAATATGAACAAACACAATACAGTTGAAAGCTTATTTTTATTTACTGAATATTTATAGTTCATATGTACCTGAAAAGACTGGTGCCTGCCCTTAGGGCCTAACATAATCCAAGTTAGATGGGTAAGAAAGTTCAAGCATAAGTTACCCAAAAGGAGGAGGTCATTCAATCTTAGGTGATGTGGAGACAATGAAAGTAATGGACGGAAGGGAAGTCCCTGTAGCCCTTTCAATAGCTGAGGGTGAGGGGTAGGGCTGGAGAAGTACAGGCTTTCAATCCAAGTCTGATTGGAGGCAAATGAAGTTCAAGTACAAATCTCTGGCAAGAGAAAAGATGAAGGATCAAAATGGGAAAAGCAATCTCTTTTAAGGTCTCAGCCCAAAATAGAAGGCTAGGAGATTTTAGCAACCACTCTACTTTTCTCAATGTGGTGATAGCAGTCAGATCAACCAGGGAGACATAGATTAAAGCAATCAAGAGTTTAATTAAAGAATCTCTTGGGCATGAAAAAAGGATCACACCATCTCCATCCTTCCCACTCCCAGAAGCATGTGTACACACCTGGCCCTGACACTCAAAATCCATTCATTCAGTTCTAAACATGTTCAAATATTTTTCCTTATTGAAATAATATTACTGGTCTCTATGGACTAATAGTGCATTTTCCTTAATAGGTCATTGGATATCGCTAAGGTCTTTATTGGTTAGATCTCCTTTCCTGACTTGACCTTTAGATATTTATATTTATAAAATACTGCTGTTTATACTACCTCACACAAACTTTCCATTAATAAGTGGTGTACAGGATTTTCTAGAAGAACTAGAAAATCAGCAGGATATATATTTCTATATGTATGAATACATATATACATATGTGTATATGTGACTATAAAGAGGGATTCATTAGATTTGCTCACATGATCAGAAGCTGGATAGCCCTACAATTGCTACTTGCAGGCTGGAGAACTGGAGGAACAAATAAGTGCTAGTCCAAGAAGTTGGAGCCTTAGATGAAAAAGATGCAGCCTCAGTGAAGCACTGAAGGCCTGGAAACTCCCTGGGGAATTGCTGGCTAGAGTCCTCTTTGGAAGCGTGAAGAAGCTGGAGTCTGATATCCTCAGGTGATCACAGTGGCCATCCAAGTACCCACCTGAGAAAAATTCTACCTGGGTGCAGGTTGCCTTCCTCGTTCCTCCACCTGCCCTTCATCCAGTACATTAGACAACGCCACACACATTCAGGGTGGGTCTTCCTCCCAGTTTGTTTTCACATCTCTGAAAGCACCCTCATTGACACACCTAGAAATTTTTTAATTCACTCAAGGTGATAATCCAGATTAACCGTCACATGTGGGTAGACTCCTTATAACACAGTGAGAGCATGGTCTTGGGAAGCCTATTTTTGGAAAACTATCTTGCATACTTGAATGTTTTCTTGGTAAATAAGATCATTCCCCAAAGCTCGGTACATGTCAGGCAGGAACAGCGAGGACCTAAGGAAAAGGAAAATGACTCACTTCTTGAACAATAATGAACCTACCACTATACTCTGAAGAGCTACAGCCCCAAATGCAAGGTGTGCATAATAAATGGGTCAGAGAAGCTCCCCGATTCTTAGCTTGTGTCAAAAAAAAAAAAAAAAAGACTCTGAACTTAAGACCCAAGCAGAGGAAGAGGACGTTAGAGACTCAGATAATCAGCATGTTCATCACCGTGTTCTGACTCTTCTGAGTCAGTGATTCCATGGTGGTGAGCTGGAAAGAAAGCAAGACACGTTTCAAGAAACAAGTTCTCTCTTGTGAGAAGTTCATTTGTCCTACATATATCCAAGCAGCTATATCTATAGCCCTGTTCCTTTTGGGGTCAGCTTCAGTGTTCTGCTCATACTACAACCATGTTTTCACTTCATCTGATGAAAGAGAAAACATTAACACCATTTAGAGGAGACCTTCAGGTCCAAAGTGTTTCTGGAATAATTTCTCCCAATCTCTTCCCTGGCACTTCACTGTCATCCAGCATGATGGTATCCAGTGGGCACTCACACTGCTGTTTCTACCAGTGCTGGCTTTCCATCAATGCACAGGGGGCTCTGAGGAAGAAAGGCTTGTGGACAGCCAGACTCTGTGTTGGGCTGCCTAACACTTCCAGTCCCTGTTGAAGGGCCCATGCTTAACCTGTGCTTCACTTCTCTAAGGAGTCCCGTCCCGAGTCCAAGGTGCTGGGGAGGTCTCAGGAGCCACAGGCATAGCCTTTCTCTCTCTTTCTCACTCCTTCCTTCTTTGCTCCTTCTTTTCCCTGTCTCCATTTCTCCCTCCCTCTTTCTTTTTCTTTCCCCCACTTTCTCCTTTATGCTGAAACTAAGCTCCACTGTTTTCTCTTACTCTTTTTGCTCAACTGTGAAAAATTACAGTCCAAGGATGAGGCTTAGTAGAAAAGAAAGCCCAGATAGTCAATGTGGACTAGAGTTTCACTATTAACACTGGTGTTGTCTTGTATGATTTCAAGCACAAGTCATATCAACTTTGAGCTATAGAATCTCACCTGTAGAATTAGGCTAACACATGTCTTAGTCCATTTGAGCTGCTGTAACAAAAATACCAAAAACTGAATAGCTCACGCTCAACAGAAGTTTATTTCTCACAGTTTTCTGGAGAATGAGAAGTCCAAGATGAAAGCACCAACAGATTTGGTGTGGGTGAGGGTCTGCTTCTTATCTCATACCCAGTGCCTCCTCATTGCATCTCCACATGGTGGAAAGGGAAGCAAATTCTCCTGGGGCTACTTTAAAAATTATTTATGTTGTTAATTTTTAAATTATTTAAAACCTCTCAATTAACAAACGAAGTTTGTCTATTTGAAGTCAGGTGCCATGATACATTGCATAATGTTTATCACAAATCAATGAACACATCTGCTATCACCTGTGCTGCACATTTATTAGATCCCCAGAACTTGTTTATCTTATAACTGAAAGTTTGTACCCTTTGATCAACATCTTGCCATTTCGCCTACACCTCAGTCCCTGGTGACAACATTACTTCCTGTTTCTTTTTAAGATTCCACATCTAAATAAAATTAAATAGTGTTTGTCTTTTTGTGCTTATCTTAGTCCACTGATCCTTATGTCCTCCTGGTTCAACCATGTTGTAAATGTCAGGACTTATTTCTTTTATGGCCAACTAGTATTCCACTATGTGCCCATAAACACTTTATTTTTGATCTATTTATCTATCAACAAACACTTAGGTCGACTCCATATCTTACTGATTGTGAATAATACTGCAATAAACATGAGAGCACAGATGTCTCTTTGACATATTGATTTCATTTCCTTTGGATCTATACACAGAGGTGGAATTGGTGGATTGTATTGTGATTCTATTTTTAATTATTTGAGGAACCTCCAGACTGATTTCAATAATGATGATACCAGTTTAGACTCCCAGACTTGTTTTCTCATCTTTTTGATACTAGACATCCTCTCAGGTGTGAGGTAGTATCTCATCAAAAGAATATCATGATTTTGATTGACAATTCTCTGATGATTTGTGATGTTGACATATCTGTTGTGTTTTCTTTGCAAAAATGTCTCTTTAAGTCCTTTGCTCATTTTAAAAATCAGGTTATTTTTGTTTGTATTTGCTACTGAATTGTGAGTTTCATATACATTTTTGTATATCAACTTATCAGATATATGATTTTGCTAATCTTTTTTGTTTTATTAGACCACTTGTCTATTTTTGCTTTTCCTCCCTTATACTTTTGGTATTATATATGTTAAAAATCATTGTCAAGGCCAATGCCAGTTAATCTCATCCATGAGGCCAGACCCAAGAGTCACACCTCCTAAGATGATCCCCTCGGTGTTGGAATTTCAACATTTGAATGGGGGAGGGGATAAACACGGAGGCCATGTCAGCACTGTAACAGAAGTTGGCAGACTATGTGTATGGGCCAGTCCAGCCTGCCACCTAGTTATGTATGGCTTATAAAATTGGAACTTTTTTACATTCTTAACTTGTTGAACAAAAAGGCAGAAGAATGATATTTTGTGACACATAAAATTATATGATACATAAATATCAGTGTCCACAAATGCATTTTATCAGAACAGAGACACGTGCATTTTTTTTTTAAATTGCCTATGGCTGATTTTGTAATATAAAATCAGAATTGAGTGGTTAGAACAAAGACTCTATGACACACATAATCTAAAACAATTATTTCTTCATCTTTTATAGAAAAGAAAATTGCTAACCTCTCTCTTACACTTTCTTTATCGAACTTAAAAGAAAAATAATAAAGATGAAAGTCTCCAAAATCTGGGAATGACACCTGCACACTGCAGAATGTTGTAGTTGTGAGAAATTATTACTATTATTGATATTTTTATATTGGAGTCACGTTTTGGGGAGTCAGAATATCAAATGGTATGACTAGCTTATCCCTAAACAGGTTGAATCTTTAGACCTTTCACTGATTGTATGGAGGCATTATTAATTGAAAGAGGACCAGAGAAAAGGACAGTTGTTATTAATGTAGTTTCAGTGAAATCTGATATTTTTTCCCCATCAAAAATGTAGGTGAGTTATGGTTTGAGGCATGTTTTTGTAACAGTGCATGTTAACAGAAATTACAAAATGATAAGCTGCATTGATTAGAAAGGCAAAAGAAAACATCTGCTCATTGACTGAGTTTTGTCCAAACACAAAATCCTGGCTTAAAATACAAAAAAGCAAGTTGCTTAGCAAGAATCCATGGACCACCTATGAGTTATATAGTAATGAACTATGGAAAGATAGATGCAATTGGTAGGCCTTATCTTGGAAAATCCTATTTGTTTGGGGGAAATTTATTGTTCTCATACCCCTTTCCATGAATAACATGTCTGCTTACACTTCCAGCTCTCTTGAATTCTTCTCCATAACATGGTTTTGTTGGATGTTAGAGAGTAGTGTGGCATACATCTCAGAAGACAGGTTGCAGTTCATTTGGAAACTTACTTGAGTGGCAGAATGAAGAGTTTGTGGTTCATTCTAAAGACAGTGAAGCATTTAAAGTTTTATAGCTGGGTGTGGGTGGACAGGAAGATTGGGGCTGTGTTCCAGGATGAAGAATTTGCTAGTTGTGTGTGGGATGGACTAGAGTGGGTGAAGGAATGGAGATCAAAGAACTGGTTTTCCCAATAGGCTAGGAAAAGAGCTATGGAATTTTGAACTAGTGTGGGGTCAGAGGGCTGGGAAGGAGGTCACGGACTTGAGTCAGGAGAAGCAATAGGTGAAATGTGGGAGTTGATGATGTATTCTGAGCCTGAGATGCAGTTAATGAAAACAGGAAGTTAGGAAGGAGGAGTTGGTTTAGGAAAGAGATGTTGAGTTGAACATGGCCACAGGACATGCAGGTTGGGTGGCTCAAAACCCAGCTGAGGATGCTTTTCCAGACACTAGGAGATCATGAAGGATATGGAAAAGGAGAAGCAGTTCTACTCTGATGTAGATTAGGGTTCTGTCCTGAGCTGAGAGGCCAATAGCAAGAGAGAAAGAAAGAGGGTCAGAGAAAATTTTAGAGTTTCATCTGATTAAACCTGGGAACACGGGAGTGGGGTTAGTAGGAAAGAGAAATAGTGGAGGAAAGGATGGCATGGGGGTGGTGTGAAGACCTCGAGGCCAACGGGATGGTTCAGCAGAGGGACACAGCACAGCCCCAACACAGATGCAGGAAACAAAGCCAATATGTAGTAAATATTGCAATAAAAATTTCATTACCTGGTAGCTTATCAGTGTTCCAGAGAGAAGTAAATAATGTTCTCCCAGTATGCTCTATAAAAGTGATTTCCCCATTTCCCTGCTCCAGAGACAATTTGGCTTTCCTAAATCTGATTAGACTTAAATCCCCTGTCAACTCAGTTAGCTCTTTGTTTAATCACACGTGTTTTCTAAGCCACAAAAAAAGTGTGGAGAGAAGTGCTCTCAAGAAAATATTCTGTTCCCTCTATCAAACTCCCAGGTATTTTATAGCAGGTCTATTTTCCCCAGGTAACTCTGCCTCTCATCTCTTTCTATTTTGTCATCTTAGTTCAAAATATAGTTTGGAAACAAACATCTTTCAGTAAACTTCACGTTCACATTTCTTTCTCTACTCTTTCCTTTTTTTTCCCTTTCCCTATTTTTGAGCAATAATTGGGGCTTTCTGGGTTTTGAAAGAATTCAAAGACTTCTTTGGTGTGACTACTTCCCATAGTTTTACTCAGTAAGCCTTCTCTTTTGCTCAGACTCAAAACTAGTGTTGTTTTGTTATTAGTCAATAGATGGGCAGCAGAAATTGATGAGCCTTCTGGTCAATTAAATCAGATGTTTCCCATGATTGAATTTTCTTTTTCAGTGCTTCTCACTAGAACTGTAGCTTGTTTTTTTTCAGTGATAAAGGTCTGAATAGCAAAATCTGGAACAATCTCACTTTCCATCATTCATTTGCATTTGCATGTGTTGAGAGGATTAGGATGTGCACCCACGCACGTGTGTTCTCCCGCCCAATGTGCATGTGCTCATGCGTGCATGATACAGCTGGCAATATGTGGGCAAAAAAAAAACTAGCAGGATTAGTTTTCTCATAGTTTCCTTATAACTGATAAATGGTGCATTAAAGAAGATTCACAGACTGAGTTTTTGCCTCTTTATGTGTACCCAGAAAATAAGTCCTATAAATACAAACATGTTAAAAATAAAGATCATCATAGACAAAGTAATTGAGCAGTTCATAAAATATATCCAAGGCATTTTCCAATTTTAAGATGGAAATAACTTTTTTCTATGTTTAAATAATAGCAATATATTAAAAAGTCCTGTAAACCATTTTCCAGATTATAATGACTAACATAATCCTCTATAAGTTATAAGCCCAAATCTGGGATCTCCAACCTGTGGGTGGCCAGGGGCACAAACAGGCTTGGTAGAGACCTGGGTATGAGTTCAGCCACCAGCTTTGTCTGTGATCATCAGCAAGTGGCCTTTAATTTATGTGATTCTTGAGAGTCATTCCAGGAGGGCTTAGCATGGAATCACGTGAGATAGGCATCTAAGTGGGGCAAGAGGAGACTCAAATGAGGACAAGGCCTGAAGGTGGACCAGAAAGACCAGATGGATATCAGAGACAGGAAGAGAAAAGTCAGACACAGGCTGTCAGGAGGAGTCTGCAGAACCAAACTTCTGGCCCCACCATGAAGACACAAAGTCCCACTGTACCATGGAGTCTCTAAGGCCATGCCTCTCATAATTGTGAGGCAGCAAAATAAAAGAACACATGAAATTCTTTTATATTGGAGTCACATTTATGGGAGTCTGAAGATCCAAAAGCATGACTAACTCTCCCTAAATGGCTTGAATTTGCAGACATTTCATTGATCGAATGAATGCATAGTTAGTTGAAATTTACACCTCCCATCCATACTTCCAAGGTCAGATCTGAGTGCTTGGTATGGAGTAGAAGGATGGCATAGAAGGCTCAAGCATCCATCAGCACTTGGTGATGTGATTACTGTGTTAGGGTGTGGCATTATTAAGAACAGGATCAACTCTCTTTTTTGATCTTGCTCCAATCTGCCTTCGCACTTTCCCCATGTGCTTGAAACTATTAAGATGTGCCCTAGAAATAGCAATTGATAAACTGGAAGAGAAAAGGTGGTTTTGGAAAGAGCTGGATCTTCCACAAAGCTATCCAAGCCAGATCAAGCAGGTAGTTGTTGAGCATAAACCTGAGTCTGGATTAATAAACTCAGAGATAGTTGCAGGCTAAGACCAGTAAAAAGCATGGAGTTAGTGGAACAGTGGCAGGAATAGCAAGGAAAAAGAATCTGTGTTCAGAGTGGCCCTATGATGCAGCCATGAGGCCTAGGTCAGAAGTAGGAAGCTGTGGAGAGAGGTGAAGCAGCATTCATGTGATGTTCAGAGTCTAGTGAGACATAAGAGGTGACTGGGTAATATTGTCCATCTGTCTAACTCTGGCATAGTCTTTTTGATAGCTATGATCTCTTTCCAGACTTGAAATATGGCTTTTGTCCACAGTGGTGGTGTTTGAGGTAGTTTAAAGCCCCTTTGGCAGAAATAATCTTTTCCTGATTGAGGTCCTCACTTTACACAGATTCCTTCCATTTGCACAGTACGAGACCTCTCCTCTGTAACACCACAAGAGGTCTTCAGGCAGCAGCTGTTCATGACATAATGCTTAATGACTTTGTGCCCAATAATGTGAGTTCGTGAGAAGCAGTTAGAGACCACACAATCCAGAAAGAATCAGGAGTAGAGCTTCCCATCAATAGACAAATCCATAAATATTTATTCTTGGCAGAGATGCTTTGGACGGCTGCTCACTGTCTTTCCAAAATGCTTCCTTTTCTCAGCTTACTTAATTACATTAGGGAGAAAGTCTTGTTTGTTTTTCTTTAGCAGTTTCTAAATCTCCCTTTTATCAGGAAAGTTATGGTCCAGGCAGAGCTGGATTAAGGGTGGGTCAGCCAAGGGCTTCCCTTTGGCTGACATTTATAAAGGGATGTGAAAACACCATGGGAATAAATCAGAAATGTATGTGCCTTTTCTATCCAGGACCTCACATGTGACTTCTTATCAAACAGGCAAAATATAAACCAGGCCAACTGCTTCCAAAGGAGGCAATAACTTCTAATGCAAAGCAAAAGCCACCCTCGAAGCACCAGCCATTCTTGATGCAAACACAAGGGTAATTGGGAAAACTTACAGGAAATATTAAATAGTGTGTTTCTGATTCCCATTCTCCTGTGCCTTATTCCTTGGAAACCAGTTGACATTACAAAAAGTGGGACAGAAAATTCTACCTTGGAAATAAGAAGAAAATAATATAGAGAAAAATTTGATTTGGAAGAAAAGAGACATTAGGAATCTTACCTCCTTCACCTCATTTCAAAATCCAAAGGGAATGGAAGTTAGGCCAGACAGGAGTTGAGACACATGTGCCTGACCTCCCCTTCCGGCAGGTCCAAAAGAAGAGTTCTTTCATTCCTTTTTCATTTTAGATATCAGAGGAGAGACCACCTTTTGTGGCAGCACCTCCCACACCAACCTGTAATAACTAGCATAGGATAAAGCCCTTGATATAGAGTGTTTATGCAGACAGGGCTCCATCGCCACAGAGACATTCTTGTGTGTTCTGCAGAGGGATGTTGGAAGTAGCTGACAGAGCCTGAGGAGCTTACTAGGAGGGACATCTCTGGGATTTGGTGGTAACCCTCATGCTCAGGAGTACTGAGCAGACCCTTCTGCCTAGGGCTTGGCAGGGGATTATAGTGGGGTCTCAGGGCTTTCACAGTAGCAGCAAGAATGTGAACAGAGAGCCTACAGAATGGGAAAAAATCTTTACCACCAGCACCTCAGATAGAGCATCAATCTCCAGGATATACAAAGAACTCATAAAACTTAACACCAACAAAACAAAACAACCCAATCAATAAACAGGCTAAGGAACTGAATAGGCACTTCCCAGAAGAAATACAATCAGTCAATAAATATATGAAAAAAATGTTCAACATTTCCAGCAATTAGAGAATTGCAAATCAAAACTACACTGAGATTCTGTTTCACTCCAGTCAGAATGGCAATTATCAAGAATATAAGCAACAATAAATGTTGACAAAGATGTGGGGAAAAAGGTTCACTAAAACATTGCTGGTGGGACTGAAAATTGGTACAACCACTCTGTAAAGCATTATGGAAATTCCTCAGAAAAATTGGAATGGAACCACCATTTGACTGTGCTATCTCACTCTCTGGTTTATACCCAGAGGACTTAAAATCAGCATACTACAGTGATACAGCCATATCAATGTTTACAGCAGCTCAGTTTACAATAGCTAAACTATGGGACAAATGTAGGTGCCCTTCAACAGATGAATGGATAAAGAAAATGTGATATATATATATATACACACACACACACACACACACACACACACACACACAATGGAATATTACTCAGCCATAAAGAAGAATGAAATTATGGCATTTCCTGGTAAATGCATGGAACTGGAAACTATCATGCTAAGTGAAAAAAACCAAACACACACACACACACACACACACACACACACAAACAAAGACCAAATGTTCTCTTTGATTTGCAGATGCTAACCCACAATAAGAGAAGGGAAGAATAGAAGTTCATTGGACAAGACAAAAAGGAATGAAGGGAAGGGAGGGGGGATTGGAATAGGAAAGCAGCAGAATGAGTTGGTCATATCTTTGCAATCCTCATATAGGAATACACAACCAATGTAATTCCACGTCATGTACAACCACAATAATGGGATTCTGATTGGAACAAGTTATACTTATTCTATGTATGTATAATACTTCAAAATCTACTCTACTGTCATGTAAAAATTTAAATAAGTAAATATATATAATATATATATATTGAATAAGTAAATATATATAACATATATATATATTGAATGGAACAGCGCTGTGGGGAAAGACCCAGGCAAACCAAGATGGCGCAGTGACTGAGAAGGCGAGGGAGGGCCTTCCGTCTCTGTCCTGTTGCTCTCATGGTCCTGGTCAATGAGGACCTGGAGAAAGCTCTGCTGCTTTGGGGTTTGGTCCAATCAGGGCTCTCACTCTATCCATTGTTTGTTGTTTCTCTGTCTTCTCTTCCTCAAAGGTTCAGAGACTTTTGAATTTCCAGGCAAGATGGGGTATAAATCACTCTACCCTGGAACTTCA
Organism: Marmota flaviventris; assembly: GCF_047511675.1. Lineage (NCBI taxonomy): Eukaryota > Metazoa > Chordata > Mammalia > Rodentia > Sciuridae > Marmota > Marmota flaviventris. The sequence continues at coordinate 22,294,712 of NC_092512.1, read as the reverse complement.
GATACTGCTTGGTTACTGTTGTAGGCATCTGCATTTTTACCACCCAACATCTCCTGGTGAAAGAAAGATGACCTCCCCCTGAGAAATCACCCTGACTTCACTTTTGCTCTGCTTGTGCACATGCGCTATAGACCGGGCCCATCCAAATGTCACAACTGGCTGAATACGGGTCACGTGACCTAGTTGCTGACACTGAGGCCCAGAGAAGATCGTGCTAGGGCTTCTGGGAAAGATACACAAGTTGTTGTTGTTTTTTTTTCTTTTGGGACTTTTACCAGTAAGTAATGTGTTGGTTTGGACTTTTGGAGTCATCCTGTTGAGTCTCAGAGGGAAGACAATGAGTTGGAAAGGCAGAGCTCAGATACAAAGAGCAACCAGGCCCGGATGACAGCTTTTGAGCTCCCAGATCCAGTCGTAGCTGGGAATATTCTCTTCTGGATTTTAGTCCTACCAATCAGTAAGGGCTTTTCTGTCTTTCCTGTTTGGGCCAGTTGTAGAGCTGTTCTTATTCTTTATTTTTTTTGATTTCTTATCACCATCTAACCATTTTTCTGTGATTTTGTACAATCGATTTAATCTCTCTGGGTCTCAATGTTCATTCATTCAGTACATAAAACTCTCATACACACCAACACACACCACTCACACCACTATGCTCAGGTCACTTGCAATATGAGGGGGACAGCACGTATGAGTCCCTCTCAGGTACCCCAGCTTCAGCCTCTACAGGTTTCATTGATTGGGTGGTGGTCTCATCCTCAGATCAGTCACTGTGGCTGGGAGAATGGGATATTCTAATTGAGTGGTCAGATTGTGTGACTTCTACAGGCCATTCTAATTCTATCCCGTCTACACTGGGAAATAGGTTGGCTTTCAAGTTTAACAAGAGACCATCCTAACACTACGGACGAGCAAGTCTACAGGATCCAGACTGGCCATGCAATCTGGAGGACTCATGTTTCTTTGGTAACCCTGTGAAAATGGATGGCTGTGAGTAAGGTCTTATTCTGATGGAGCTCTTCAGTCTTTTGCTGATACTTAGAAAATGCTAAGGAATCATTCTCTAACTTTTAGGAACCATAAATGGATAGTAAAGTAGTATTATTGAGGACTTTATTTTGAGCTTCTCATTTCTTTCACAACCCATCATAGGAAAGAAAGAAGCTGTACATTGTCCTTGTCATACCAAATGGCCCTTGGAAAATGACGCTTTACTGAGAAGTGAGGGGTTTCACAATTGAAGGCAATTTGAGATTGCTAAATTTCACCAGATAATGGAATATTCTAAATCGAGTACAGTGGTGAAGAGAACAGTAGAAAAACCTACCTACTGTTTTCAAGCAGATCAGAAATATCCTGTACTTATATAAGACTTTGAACAGATTTATTTTTTTATATAGAGGTGAAAAAATGTTGAAAGCCATTCCTAATGAAAATCAATCTTTTTGTTCTATTATGCATTGATGAAAGTAGTTTCAGGATCATTAGAATGATTGAAGTCTGAATTCTTTTTAATGAATATTACATTTCTACCCATTAAGAGGAGGCAGCACAGCAAGGCAGACTCGAACCCAGTTTTCACTCCCTGTAGTGTTTCCATCAGGGGGTTCCAGGAATCAACTCCTCTGAGCCTGTCTGCTCTACGAGGATGGATGCTTCACTATCAAAACATAGTGCCGGGCAAAATAAAAGCAAGAGATGGCTTTAGATCCAAATAGACATGCTCAAAGCAAATAAAGGGGGTGACTTATCTTAAACAAGATTGAAGAATCATGCTGTGATGATATGCTTGTCACCTCACCTGTTGCCTACGTACAGCATTTTGACAATTAAATGTTGTCTTCATCCTCTCAGTTGTGCGTTCCCACCTCAACCAGGGAAGCTGCCTTCTCCAGGTGTCTATGTCTTTATCCTCCATGTGTTCCCACCTCAAGGGGCAAGGTTCCCTCCTCCACATGTCTATGATATGTTCCCACCACAGCCAGTGACACTACTTTGCTTCCAACTGCTTAGAACAAAGCCTGGCCTTCATTCTTGGTTCTTTCTCTCTCTCTCTCTCTCTCTCTCTCTCTCTCTCTCTCTCTCTCTCTCAACTTTTACCCTCTTTCCAAGATTTATCCAATATTCCTTGGATCCATCCTTTATTTACCATTCATTTTGCTAGTTTCCTAGCTCAGCAAATTAGCTTTAGAAAACTTTTATGGTTTTGCATACTGTTTGAATGTCTTTTTACTTTTTAAATTTTATTATAGAGAAATGTGAACTCATTATTAAAAAAAACAAGAGACTATACACAAGAAAACTATATAGAATAGTTATAATCCCATCTATATTTCAGTTCCTTATAAAAAAGGAATTAGAAATGAGAGTATAAAAAGCAAACAAAACTGCTTAGAGCTATATAAAGTTTTACAAAATCATCTCATGGTGTACCAAAATTAGATTCTGGGGATATTCTTTCAACTAAAAAGTTATTTCAGCAATTATAAAGCATCACCTTGCAGAACATTCAGCATATCCTAAGGGCTTAGTCAATCCTTGTCTAATTTAAAAGCAAATGTTGAAAATATTATCACCAAAAGTCAATGTGTAATAGAAAAGTATACCTAAGGGCTCTTGAGGTCAATGGACCTCAATTCAGAGGTATACCCCAATTTAGAAACTATATCTAAAGACTCTTGAGGTCAATGGACCCCATAAAAGTAACATTTATGGGGTTCCAGAGAAGAGTACAGTGGAGACTCAGGTTAACCTAAGTCTAAATATTTTAAAGTTTTAAATCAATGTTTCTTATCTTCATCTCTTGGCAAATAAATATGACTCCATTGCAATTTGGAAGGCCAGTTTTGAATTTAGCATCCTTAAATTCTTTAAACTTTTCTAGAATATGATAGTGCTGTGGAACCCACAGACCTTCCTCTTTGTCTCCCTACAGCAGCTGAGTTCTCTGTCCTGGGGTGGGCATTCTGGCAGTGACAGCATATCCCAAAGAAGCCCACACATGCCCTGGAAGTAGGATGTTCTTTAGTTGTAATGTGGTTTCTGCTTATGCTGTATTAATTACTCTTTCCTCTCAGAAATGAATACACCTTGAATTTTTATCAACTTTCATATGATTCTTTCACATTAAAATTCAATTTTTTTTTCACTTTTTCTAGGAGGAAAATTTCATGGTCTAGTGTCTCCCACATGAAGCTGACATCTACTGGTGATATAGATACGTATCTGGTGTCTCTTATGATGTCAGTATTTCTTAATGATGGATGAGAAACAAACTGCTCCAAAATCTAGTGGCTCAGACAATAAGAACCAAGTTTTTCTCATGCATCCATGAATTGCGTGTAAAGATTCACTTCTGATTTTGCCTGTGCTTTGTCACATGTCTTCATTCAGGGGGAGGGTGATGGGGTTGGATGGTCCAAGAAGGACCTGGCTGTTGATGCTGATTGCTGACTGAGGCACAGCACCCCTCCACATGGCCTCAGGGCCAGCAGACTAGCCCCCAGCTTCCTCAGGGGGCTAGACCAGGGCAGAATCCCAGAGAGCAAAATCAGAAGCTGCAACATCTCCTCAATCCAACTCCAACATTCTCATTGCGTCACGTCCATCACATTCTATTTATTGGTCAAAGACAGCCCAGATTTAAGGTATGGGGAAATAGACTCCACTTCTAGATGAGAGTAATTGCAAAAATCTGTGCGTGTTTTTCCAATCTGCTATAGGACCTTCCTTTCTTTCTTTGTTCACCCAAAGAGTAGATTATTAAAAAGTATCAATCAGCTAGATGGTTACAGAAAATTACCTTCTGATCTTCAATCTATATTTCTGTCTTCCTTAAGTTTAAAATAGCTCCTGTCAGATGTCAGTGATGAGTTACGTAAAAATTATAATTTAATAGTTATGAAACAATAAGGACTTCTAAGCTTCTAAATTTTTTAAAATGGAACTCCATCTATAAATTGATGCTTTGAGTACTCAAAAAGCATAATGATCGAAAGCAAATTGTGACAAAATGACAACTATACCTACTAGAGAATAAGTTGGTATCATAACATCTTATTTAAAGTATTTCTTCTACAAAAAAGAATCAGGAAAAGGTGTATTTCAATTCCTCAGAGGAGAAATGGTGAAATTAAAAATATGTTTAACATTACTATTAATGAAAAACGCAAAATAAAATATAGGATAGATGGTTTGGGCTATCTAGAGTGAATTCAATTATTTGTCCATAATATACATTTAAAAAAATATAAACACAAAATTTTTTTATGGATTGCGATATTTATGGTTGAATTTTATTTTTATTTTTTCACATTTTTATTTGAAGTAAGAACAAATTATAGTACATGTTAAAAAAGACAAAGATTTTTAAAAAGCAACTCTTTTTACATGAAATTGAGCTGATAAGCATCTCAGCATTGCTCATACCACATTAACACTTTGTCTGTGTTCCTGTACAAGGAAATACATTTTATCATTTGTTCTTCATAGTTCTTTGATGTGCCTGGTTAGTCATGACCATCCTGATTTTACCTGTTAAGAAACAGAAGCTCAGAGAATGAAAGTGATTTACCAACTTCATAGCTGGTATACAAGTCAGGGTTCTCTAGAGAAACAGAACTGATAGGATTCATAGAGGAAGAGACAGAGATTTATTATGAAGACTTGACTCCCATGATCATGGGAGGCTGTGAGGCCTCCAGTCTGCTGTCTGTTGGTAGGCTGGAGGCCTGGGCAGTGGGCTCCAACAGAAATCCGAAGGCCTGAGAACCAGGGGAACCCAGTGTGAAAGTCTCAGGGTGAGTCTGAGATTCTGAAGCACGAGGTGTCTGAACAGGAGCAGATGGCTATCCCACCCAGCTCAAAACGAGAATTGCCATCCCTCTACCTTTTTGTTCTACATAGGCTCCGAATGGATTGGATGATGCTCACCCACACCGATGAGGGAGATCTTATCTATTCTACTCACCTCTTCTAGAAACACCTTCACAGACTCACTCAGAGATAATACTTTACCAGCTAACTGTTCGTCTTTTGGCCCAGTCAAGTAAACACATAAAATGGATCATCACGTGAGAACTGGAATTTAGATTTTCTAAGTCATGTTCAGTTCTTTTCTACAGTGTGAATGTTGTATGGATGCTTGAATTTTAATATTTGACTTAAAATATTTAAATTAGAATACTTTCTATCAGAAAAATAAACACACCCATTTAAAAAATGTAGATACAGTGAATGATTTTTTAAAAAGTCTATACCCAATAACATTGATAATTAGAATGTGCTTGTATTTATTTCTTTCTGTATTTTCCAGGGGATAATATTTCTTCCTTAATACTGAACAGTTATTTAATCAAGGATAAAATTCACCAGACCATCATAATCAGATTACCCAACTGTTTATGTTCCTCACTTACTGTAAGTTTTTTTCCTGTCTCTTCTTCACAATGTCCTAATCTTTCTTACACAGTATTTTATTTTTATTGTCATCACCTACCTTTGATTTTTATCTTCCTTATTTATTCCCAGATGTTTTATTAAACCATCTATATGAGCTATTTTGTCAGTCTCTATATTAAGAGGATATGAAAAAAGAAGCCCCACTGAGAAAATACCAATAAACCAATAGCAACTACCCCCCACGAAAGAAAAAAAAAAAACTGCTCAAACCTCAAATTCTGCTTTTTGAAGGATACAGGAGTCCTTCTGATCAATTTTTAGGATTAGCAATTCAAATCCTCATTTCATGTATCTGAACTCCAGGGTCCTTGTGCATATAAAATTCCCATTAAGTTTAATAGTATCTTTGGATATAAAATATATGGTGTCAGACATTTATGTATGATGTGAGAGTACTGTTGTGTCTGGAGCTTTATTTCAGTTGCTGAAATTGCTTGATCTCTTTTGATTTCTGGATCATTTTGATGCTTTCCAGTAGCCACCATTGTGGCTCTACTTGAAAAGTTTCATTTTGCACTTTTAGAAGTGGATACCTTTCTGCACGGTTGAGTGCACACTACTTCCAAGACAGCACTTTTGTTAGTAGCATTGCTTGCATTTCCTTCTCTGGTTCCTGCAATACTTCTTTCTACTCCACAAATAGTTCTATTTTTTTTTTTGCCTTTAAGTAGGCTACCTTTCTTTGAAAAATTTCTTCTGAAGTACTTTTTGTCTCCTTCAAATACCATTTTTACTTCACATATCCCAAACTCTTTTCCTCCGGAAAATTAACAACCTTTTATTTACAAGTTTGAATCAGTTTCTCATAAGACCTATAAAAAACTTAGCAAATGTCCCTTAGTATTTATAGTGGATCAGCTCTAGGATCCCACAGGTACCAAAATATGCATATACTCAAACTCTCATATAAAATATAGCATTTTCAAATAACTTATGAACATCCTCCTGTATACTTTAAGCATCTCTAGATTGCTGTCATACCTCATACAATGTAAATGCTGTGAAAATATTTGTTGTATGGTACTGATTAGAGAATAACAAAAAGCAAGTACATGTAATGAACAGACATACTGTGTGTGTGTGTGCGTGTGTGTGTGTGTGTGCGTATGTGTGTGTGTGTGTGTGCATGTGTGTGTGTGTGTTTGTACCAGGGATTGAACCCAGGGGTGCTTACCCATTGAGCCACATCCCCTAGCCCTTTTTAATATTTTATTTAGAGACAGGGTTTTGCTGAGTTGCCTAGGGTCTTGCTAAATTGCTGAGGCTGGCTTTGGATTTGGGATGCTCCATCTACAGCCTCCCAATTACAGGCTACTGTGCCTGACTAGATGCAATTTTTGTTTTCAGTGTTTTTGACCCGTGGCTGGTTGAATCCCTGAATGAGGAGCCCATGGACACGGAGGCCGACTGTGCTCTGGTCTGAGTCACTTGGATCATAAGCCCCAATGGTACAGTGTATGGTGTTGTTCTTATGTGATTTTTGGCTGCCCGAGTTTTCTGTCAGCCTTCCCTGACCAGCCCAAAGGGTTCATATTTAGGGTCCAGCAGTCCACTCCTCCTGTCTGCTCTGCGTGTTTATGAATTATGAATGGTGATGGACAACTTCATTCTTGCCACAGGAGAGCAGGCAAAGGGCTGTGCAATGCTGGTTAATTGAGAGGCTCATCTTTTCCCTGTGACAGGAGGAGGGAGATTCTGATGTGAAGCAGGCACATTTCACTGGGAAGGTAAGAACCTCCCTCAATACTTTCAGAATAAGGAGGACGCACATTTGTATGCATCTAAGTTGTGATGTTCTTAGTGAAATAGAGAAAGTGGATTTTGTTTCTGAGAGATAAGGCATTCTCAAATTTGAGAGCACAGTATTTCTAAACTCTGTGGCCCTTCTCCTGGATTTTGTATGCAGTGATTTCCTTATGAGTCAACATAAAATCATAGAAAGGATACTGATGATGCTGTCTGAGGATCTGAGCTCTAGTGTGGATTCGTGGATTTGGGCACGTTTTAACTTGTCTGGTCCTTAGCGTTTTTATCTATAAAAATGAAAATACCCATTTTGAACTGACTACCAAAGTAACATTTTTATGGTAAGTGTTCTTTGAAAATGGCTACTGCTATACAAATGAGATGGATCATTATTCCAGTGGGCACTGGTGTCAGAGCCATCTCTATCAGTCAGATGGTGGCTATCTTCAGGTCTGTCACACTCTCTTTTGACCTCATGGAACCTGTATTTGCAACTACCCGCTTAACATCTTCAATGCAACTAGAGGCACATTCAATTTGAAATGTCTTAAATGATTCTCATTATCCTTTGAAACTGTTCTTTCTCCTCTGTTGTAGTTAATGACTCCGTGATATTCTTCATAGCTTACGACAGAAATCTGAGGAATCTCCTCTACTCTCATTCACATCCCACAAATGAGTCTCAAGACCCATGTACCTGCTTCTATAACATCCCACAAGACTCCATCTCTTCCTGTCCATTATCATCTGTGTCCTAGGTTAGAGTCCTTGTCATTGTGGAAAAACAAGCTTCATGCTTTAGAATACATATTTTGGAATTATGCATTAGTATTCTTTTTAATGTCTATATTGGAAGAAAATCAACAACAAATTTGGTTTGACACTAACTAGCAAGTAATCTATGCCTCTTAGATAGTGGAGAAGTTACAGAAAGAAGTCAGTGTGCATTACAAATACAGTGAGTAAACCCAATTTTAAAATAGCAACCCTAATCTAACAAGTGCAACTTTCTATAACAAACATATAATAAGTCAATATATATATAAGCACAGGCATGTAAAACAAGCTTGCCATTATCTTGAAATTGAAGATTATGTTCCATAAAATAAAACTACAAATCTTTGTATCTAGAAAGCAAAATATTCTTAGAAACCCTTGTTCCACTTTTAGCCAACTTCCCAGACCTCAATTTTATAATATCAATTTATGGAATAGTATAGATTTAATTGTTCAGTATACCTGACTAGTTCTCTTCATTTATCATGCTTTTATGGGAATCAGTTGGCAAATACTTTCCAACTGTTTTGTATTTTTATGACAAAATATGATGTCTATTCACAGGACTTTGCAATCTCAAGGGCTTTTCCACCAACAGCTTTCCTTCCACTTGAGAGTTCTTACAAAGTGTCATTGTGATATGTGCTCTGTGGTTTCAGTGGCAATTTTAATCAAGTTTGAATCAAAGTTTGGTTGGGTTTATGGCTTTCTATTTCTGCATAATCTTTTACTGGACTATTTAAATAGCTTTCTTACTGGTTTCCTCATCTTAAGCTTCACCTTCCTTCAAATTATTCCCCATCGTGACACCAGTGATCTTTCTAATATGCAAATACTGTTTAGTCACTTCAGTGCCATCAATGCCCAGGGGCACCCTGGCTTCATAGATTGTAAACTATGAAAGATGTACATCATACAGGCAATGCTGTAAATGCTTTTCCTCCTTAGTTGATTTCCTTATTCATATTTGTCTTCAAAGACCACAGGACTTACAGTACACCAAAGTGCAAGCTTAAAAATCTTAGTCTAGTACACAAGTTAAGTTTTCCAATGAGCTGGTCTCTCTTGTGTCATGTCTATCCACTCTCTTCCCTGCTCTTTGGACTGACCTTTCCTATGTTCCAGTCTTTTAAACAACCATATGGATTTGTGTGTCTGTTCTTTACGTAGAATTCCCTCTTGCACTGCCTTCTCTGATAAACTCCTGCTCCTTCCATCTTTCCTCTTTTTGTTCTTTCTGAATTAAAAATGAAATATTTTGGAATAATTTCAGACTTTAAAAAGTTACAAAATAGTACAAAAAATTTCCCCTTCATCTAGAGTTACCTGGCTTTCCAGGTGCTAGTCAATGTTATTGTAAAGGTATGAAAGCACAGTTTATCCCAAGCATTTCCTGTCAAAGCATCCAGTTAACACCATCTTTCAAACATTTCTAGTCAAATGAATGTCTCAAGAGAAGGAATAACTATTTTTTTCTGTATTTATTCAAAAAGAGGAGCTACTTTTTTTTCCTTTTGGAAGGCAAGAAAACCCAAAGTAATCAGATATAAAATTGGTTCCTCTGCCTTTTCTTGGCTTCAAAAGTTTAAACTACAGTGAATTCTGAAAAATGTGGTTACTTATCAAGAGCAGTGAAGAAAATTGCAAAGCCATCTCTTTGAGTCATCATACCACCTTGTTATATACTCTGATTACCTAAAAGAAAGGTAGACTAAGCTCTTTTAGAAAGAACACTGCTGGATTGAACCATATGAGGTTTCTATTCCTCCAACATACACCTATTTCAGCTCTCAAGTTTGGATTTAGTTACTTCTTCTTTACTCCTCTCTTTCTTTTCTTTTCTTTTATTTTTTTATTATTAGTTGTTCAAAACATTACAATCCTATCAAACTACTATGTCACACTGTCTTTTAATTATTATTTATTTGTTTCACTAGAGTCTGATCTCTTTGAGAAGATTCGTTATTTGTCTTTTTTGGCAGCACCTATTATGCTGCCTACCAAGTGTAGAAATTTCATGATATTTGTTTGGAAGGGACATTTTGGCATTGAAAAAAGAGGGAAGTCTTCTTGTGCCAGCTTTTGGTTGGGTAGGTTCTGTTGCTCCAAATCTTCTTGGCTGACATAAGTAATTGTGAAAGTTTCAGAGAATTGCTGGTGCGTTTTTGAACTCTATCAAGTGATTAGCACATGTAGCATTAAAAAGACCTCCTGTCCACCCCCAAAGCATCCTGAAATGCTGGCAATTGTCTCTGTCGGAGACTGGGACCATCTAAACTATGAACTTTAGAAGGTTAAAGCACAGGTGTGTTTCATCTGTGGTTTTTGAATTCTTTCTGTTTGAGACTTTTTTCTTAATTAATCCCAAATTTTTAACCAGCGAGGCAAACTTAACACTTTACATAAAATAATAAATAATTAATAAAAGGAAGTAAAAAATGAAGATTTTTTTAACAGAGAAGATTTTTAAAAACTAAATGGGAGAAACAACATGTTTCCTTTTCCATCAACTCTCTCTGAGACTAAGCATCTAGCATGAAGTTCTCTCCCTGGAACACGGTCTCAAGAGGGTCCTGTCTGAAGTCTCAGTTGCTTGGCCAAGTATTGCCCACTGGTGGTCTCTTTACTCTGCAAATATCAAGTCTCTGTGTCTCCCAAGGAGCTTGTTAAAAATACCAAGGTCAGGGGTCTGGCTCACAATGACAAAGAGAAAACCTTAGATGAACATTTCAGTACTTCTGCACTCCAGGTTTCTGATTCTTCCCATCTTTCTAAAGAGAAGAAGAATAATATCTTAGGGTGACTTGATAGTACATCTCTGTGCCTGTTTTCTGTAACCATATAACAGGATACTTTTCCAACCGAACATTTTTGGTGTCTCTTTCCTTTCACTTCTTAACTTTCTCAGTAAGTATGAACCCAATTTATGTTCAGTTCTTATCAATTTGATTAATGCTCTGTTGCTGTTGGCATCTGATTTTGGTTATACTACGAGTCTATGGTCTTGGGTGACAAACAGATAAGAATAGAAGAATAGAAGAAAACCACTTTATTTCATCATTTTTGAGATGCACAGCTTTTGAATCTTAAGATCTCCCAAACTGGGATGCATCTTTTCAATTAGTAGCATTTCATAACCTCTTAGGCGTGGCTGCAGTAGCACAGTGGTTGGCAAAACTCAAACATGCATTCAAAGTGTCAGCATAAAACCTGCTGAATGGCTGTCAACAGAATGGGAAAAGAAATCCTGGAGATAGGAGTAGATTCCTCTTTTAACTACTAAAACCCATTTGTTTTTTTCAGCGAATCTGTGATCTTTGAGCCAGAGCCTAAGAAGACTACCTCTACATAATTGTAAAACCATGTTACAAGACCAAAGTACAGGTTTTTGTGATATTATAGGTATTAGGAAACGTTTCATCACCAGCTTCCTCATGAGTGCTTTTCTGGGTACAAAGAATGATTCCATGTGCAAGAACATGGATATCATTGACTTCAACTGGAAAAGTGATGAAGGTTGAGTTTTAAGGAAGTTCTAGAAATACCTTAGTCAATTTATTCCATTTGTACTTTCCTTTTTAAGTTTTATTGGTGTATTATAATGACATTTAATAGTGGGATTTATCATGCCCTATTACTACATGTGCGCAATAAAGACTGACCCTATCCTTTCCCAGTACCATCCCTTCCCCTCCATTTCTCTTTTTATGCATACACAAGATAATTGATGAGAACAACTATGTTTAAGATGTGTAAACATCTTTCAATGAATATAAAAATTTCCAGTGATAAGAAGATCTTACGTTAATTAGCCACATTTTTTTTTTCTTTCTTAGTGGTAACAATGTAATGGAGTTTCTTAGTCTGGGTCCACCATGGATTTCTTGGAATGAGTTCTGACAATGCTGCTGTTTACTGCTTGCTTGGTATGTGCCAGACACCCTCCTAAGCAGGTCACAAGTATTAACTCATTTAATTCTCATAAGCCCTATGAGATAGGTGCTATTCTATTCTTATTTTACAGAAAATAAATGAAGTCAGAGTTGTGATTCTGACTTTTGGCAACTTTACAGATTTTTGACTCAAGGACTTTCTTTTCTGTGACACTTGGTTTCTCATGTGCAAAATGGGCATCATAAAGTCCACCTCAAAGGACTGTTGTGAAGATTAAATTAGCTGATGTATTTATGTTATACCATGTAGCACGTGAAAAGAGCTTAAAGAAGACTGCAGTTCAACAAGTTAGAAATTCTCTTTTCTTCAGTAATAGAAATAGCAACACAATAGTCAAGTCGCCACACAACTTCTATTATTCTCTTCTACAACAGGATCTTGATTTTGTTCAGATATCTAATACCTCTGCCAGTGGCCTGTGTTCCATAGGGTCAACTAACCGATCAGAACTCTATCAGTGGTCTTTGATTTATTTTTTAGCTCCTGATACTGTTCCTCAGGAACCCAGGGCTCAGCCAATCAGATAACCATAAATCCCCAATAATAAGGAAGTGGCATGGGCATTTGGTCCAATATAGGGTATGAAGACATTTGTGGGAGCTTCTGGGAAAGAATATAGATAAATATATATCTTCTCTTCTGAATGTTGTGGAGTCTAGCACTGCATCAACCATTTGGCCACCAGCTTGAGGACAAAGCTGGTACATGGTGAGGGACAGAACGAAGAGAGCTACAGAGGAATAGAGCCAGCTGGAGCTACTGAAAAAGTCAACTCTGCAACCCACTCCAACTTTGATTTCCAGGTGTCAGGCCAATCTAATTCCTTGCTATTTAGATGGCCTTGAGTCAAAATTTCTTTTGTCTGTAGCAGAAAGCATCCTACCAGAATAACTAGTTCCAATTACTTTGCTCTTTCCTGCTCCAGGTAATGTTCTAGGCATCGTTATACGTTATATGCATCCTTGCTGCCCCACTATAATTATTTTAAAGCTGAGAAATATAGGTCAAAGGCACAGAATCAGAAAGTGGCACAGAAAAGGTGTGAACTTAAAAGTTCCTTTTCTTTTTGTTTTACAGTGAACTTAACCATATATTCTTGTTCAACTGGTACCCGGTACAATTTTATAAAACTTGTTAACATTTTGTTCATTGTAGCCTATTTTGTGTGAGAAATATCTGCCTGGTTTTGCCTCAATAGTTAATCTAGTTTAAGTATATCTACTTCAACATCTTCCTCCAAACTCACTACTTCCCTTTTCCTTTTGCCCCCAACAGAACTATTTGCGTCTTGGTGAAAGTGATTCCTCCTGCACACAGGCAGGTAAAGAGTGGACTGGTCCAGGGGAGGGAAAATCCCTGAGGTAGAGGTCTGGTGCTAACTCTGAGAGCACAGTGGGAGTGTTAGTCAGACAGGGTTGCTTAACAAATGCTGCAGACTGGGCGGCTTAAATAATGGAAATGCATTCTTCATGATTCTGGAGGCTGGAAGTCCAAGGTTAAGGTATCAGCAAACTTCCTCCCCACCCTCCCCCCCTTGCCCCAGGCCTCTTTCCTTGGCTTATAAGATGGCCATCTTCCCAACTCTGTCCTCACTTGGCATTTCTCCGTGTGCAAGCATTTTTGCTGTTTCTTCCTCTCCTTATGAGGATATAAAGATGCCGGTTAGATTGGATTACAGCCCTCCCTAATGGTCTCATTGAACTTTAATTATGTCTCTAAAGGCTCTATCCCCAAATGCACTCACCTTGGGGTTAGGAGTCAAACATGAATTCTGGGGGAACATAATTCAGTTCATAATAATGGAGGACAGTGGGGCCCTGGTGAACTGGAGACCAATGGCCCATCCTTCTAAAGAGGGCCCCATGACTGGCAGCAAGGAAGGAGGACCCAGCATGTCAGGTCTGACTTTTCAGTTCACACTTGGAATACAGATATTTAAGTGAAATATTTTACTTTAAAAAAAAATGTTACCTAATTAACAAAATACATCTGTGGCTGGATGCCTTTCTGTGACTGGGGATTAAATAGGCAGTAACTCTAGATTTACAATGATGGCTTCTCCTTTTATCATTTTCTTCTCTTCTTTTGCCACCTCTAAGTACTATTTTGCTGGCCGTACTCAGAGAATATTTGAGTTGGACTCAAGGAGTAGCCTAGCCCCAGTGAGCCATGGGTCAGAGGTCACTCAGTTGTCAAGAGTCATCTCCAGAGTCCCTGAATTAAAGTGAGTCAAGTTTTAAGAAGTCAGCTGTTCTTCAACAGACTTATAAACTGTAATCAGTTCCACTTAGATGGAAACATACAGTTATATTTAAGGAATCAATAGCCTCAGTCAATTATTAAAGTAGGTTAATAGCTACTGAGTGTCCAAGGACTAATGCCATGTATGCAGTGATCCATACCCTGCCTTAATTATAATTGGTCTAGGTTCTTAAAGCACAGGGCACTGTCTAGATGAAGTATGCAATGACTCCCTAATGATGAAAAGTAAAGTGTATATACAGGGACAGTGAGAAAGAGCCAAGTGATTAAAAGAGAAAGAAAAAAATAGCTGACCAGAGAAAACGTACTTTCAAAGAATTTTAAGGATGAAAGTGTATCTGCTTAATTTTATCCCAGTTTAGTGGTCTTGGGCTAAGTCCCAGGGCTATAGGGTTTTCAAGTACTAGACATTCAACCAGCTAGGTTTTAGGGAGAACCATCTGGAATATCCAACAAGATATAGTTTGGCAGGCGTCTTAGGCAAGAATGTTTATTGTGATGTTGCAAAGTATGAGAGCAGGCAATTTAGAAAGAACTGAATGCCATGTAATAGGACCTATTAGAATAATGTGAAGTTTAGGACTATGAATTAATTGAGAGAATTGATGAGGGGAACCCTGGGAGACACTATGGTATAAGGTAAGGGCTTCATCAGTAGTAGGGGATGAGCCTTTTATATTTACTTTATTTATTGATTGATTGATTTTTTTGTTTGCTTGTTTCTTTGAACTGGGTCATAAAAAGAGAAGAAAATAACTTCCTTTACTTGATGCACAGAGAGGATCTCAGAAGAAAGATCCAATCTTGCAGTTGGGAGAAAAGGAGCTTCATGTATTTTCCAGAAAATCAGAGGCAGAAACCAGATAGATTATTACAAAGTCACTGGGTACAAAGTACAAAACCTCACGTGTACCAAGACCTGACTGCAGGGTAAACACCACTGAAAATGAACAGCTCCAGAGGAATATCTCCCTTGTGGCAGAAAGAGTAATCCTTCCCAAATATTCCATCTGTTTCCCCATACTTCCCAGATTCCTTACAATTAGTTGGGACCATGTGACTCCTTCTGGTCACTGAAATGAAAGCAAAAAAAAAAAAAAAAAAAAAAAAAACGGCATATGTCTCTCCCACCTGAAGGCAGTAAAATGTATGTACACCTGCCCTGTTCCCTTTGTGGTGGGTGCTGTGTGTGCTACCCAGTCTGCGATTAAGGAGACTGTCATTCCTCTGGCTGCTGGGAGAATTATTTGCTGAAAGGTCTCAGCTGAGTTGCTTCCAGGAGTTGTTCTCAGTAGAAGAAAACAACTACCCCAAAGTCATGCCCTCTGTCTGGAGTCAGTTCTGTCAAATGACTGGTTGAAGTTAAGATAATAAAGACATAGGCCTCTTACCTTAAGGTGAAGCAACTGTGAAAAACTACCATGACCCCAGAACACCCTGTCAGTCTGGCCAAGACATTTGTTGTTAGCGCATCACAGTTCAACAATTCTCTGTGCAATTCATTCCGCTCTCTCCCTCGCAGATATCCCTTCTGAGTTCACTTCCCAATAACCTTCCTGCACACAAGCCTTTATCTCAATCTGTTTTCCAGGTAGCCTGATCTGAGACACTCTTCTTCCTGCTGTTTAGAAAGGTAAGTGTTCCAGACCTTGAAGCTATGAAATGGCAGAGACCATTCATCTGGGTCAGTGAATGGAAAGAGACCATGCAGACCTGCAGTAGGCATCTGAACAAGTGAGAAATAATCCTTTACTGTGTGGAGACACTGAGATTTGGAGTACAACCTAATCTACCTGGACTAAATGCACCGAGTGTTGTTCATGCTGTTGGTCCTCCTGGGGAGCTGGTGCCAGCAGCACGGGTCTCGTCTTCAGGCCACTCTCAAAATGACTCCACTGGGCTTTGTCAGCCCCAAGATAAGAGCTCAGAGATTAAGTAAGAGACTCTTTATACACTCAGTTCTGTCCTAAAATTTAATGTGTTTTTGACTGTAGTTTTATCTGAGAATTACATAATGGATCTATTTAATAAATGAGACCACTTAAGGCCAATGGAGTGTAATAGGCCTCCATTTTTTTTTTTTTTCCTGTTCTATGCTGTGTTGTTTCCCCAGATCTATTGACGTGGGAGGACAAGAGAAGAAGAGGAGAGGATTAGAAAAATTGGCCTCCTTATGACTCATGCTTGTGGAGTCTGGCAGTGAGAGTTTTTTCCCTAAGTAATCTGCAAGGAGACCTCTGGAGCCCTATTTGGCAGATAGGAGGTTGTATAAGTTTTCTCTAAATTTCTTCATAGTACTGAACAGAGATCCCTGAGCAGTACAGGTGGGAATTTGTGATTTTTTTAATATCAAATTTGACTATGTATTACATAAGAGAAGAAATAGGAGATATATATAGTCTTATTAGAGTGTTAGACGGGGATGTATACTTCTCTTCTTTGCCCCACTAGGTAGCCCTAATCCCCTTTAACAGCCCCTTGCTCACACCTAGCTGCATTCTCTAGAAATTCCATTTCTTCCCCTTTGGAAAGCATTACCTTTTGTAAGTAGAAGTTTTGGCTCCTTTGGTCCTTTGTTCCTCCTTTGTGTTTTTAAACCCCTGAATTTTAGACTTTTTGTAGGTGTGAATGCCCACAGTGGGCAGGTGGGAGGCTCAGGCCCCTAAGCAGATTCTTTGATGCCAGTGCAGTCTTCCTCTGAGAGGCTTATAAATGGCCTCCATGTGAAATGTTTAAAATCAAGCACTTTTTGCACAGGAATAATGATGAAGGCATCGTTCTCCTGTGAATACAACTTGAACTCCACTCCTTGTGAAATAATAGCCTTGGAATTAGGAAGCATTTGATTCCTTTCTGATGACATTGTGAAGTTTTTTTTTTTTTTTAATTAGGCACAGTGACTGTCAGCTATTGAAGTAAGTGCTCCCAACTGAAGTTGATTATTTTTTTATGCTCGATTTTTTTCCTTTGATGAGATTTGGAGGAATTCATCATGTTTTAAGAACAGATATGCACATAACAGAGAAAGAGAAACAAATTTGGCTACCCAATCTTCATTTTCCCTTGGCTCTTTAATAAAGTGCAGGAAAAAAAAATTAAGTTCTGTTTACTGAGAAGTTGCAATATACCAAGGAGTTTATATATCTTCTATTATTAAATGGTCATGACGACCCTGTTTAAAGATGGGAAAACCCAAAGATTCATTAATTTTTTTTAAAGATCACACTGTTATTACTAGTACTCAAAACAGCAAGGATTTAAACTTGGGACTCTGTCTCCTCGTATCCATCCCTTTTCATCATTATACCCATTAGTCTCTCTGTAATGAATTTCAAAATTATCGCAATTGCTCATCCTCTAGAAATTTCCTTGTTGATGTCTACTATAATTAGAATTCCAGGTTGTTTGTGAATGCTAAAATGTATCATTAGAGTTACTCAAATCTGAAGCAACCCACTCTAGAAGAATCCCTAGAATGTCATAAGACAGATGAATGTATATAGACAGTGGTTTGAGAGAAAAATGTGAACGTTCTACCCAGAAAGATATCAACATCATAATAACTTTCATTTATTAAGCTCTTATTATGTGACTGGGACTGTGCCAAGGAGTTCTGATGAATCATCTCATTTAATTCTCAAGACAACCCTAGCAGGCAAAAACTATTATCATTTCCATTTTATACATAGTAAACTAAGACTTGCAGCATTTAATTATCTTGTCCAAAGTCATACAGCTAATGAGTGATCTGGTGTAGTCTGATTATCTTCCATTAACCATAGAAACTTGTGTGGAATAACTGCACAAGGAGTTCAAAGGGAATTTAAAAGTTCTTATTGGATACACAAGAAAGAAAATGAAGGTATTTGTTGGACAAGTAAGAAGAACAAAGTAATTCCAGGAGAGTCCAAGTGTTTTGGATAACGGTAGATGGATAAATGGAGCAATCTGGAACTGCGCTCTCTTCCTTGCACAGGAATTGAATCAGGTCATGGCTATTCTGACAATGCGCACTATATTTCATGTCAAAAATTAGAAATTAAGTATAAGCAGATGCCCCATTTCATGAACAGAGATTTTTGTTGGATGGATGTGTCTGTTAAAGTTGACTCTTGACTGTGTGACAACCCAGGACATCTCAGGATCTCCCTGGGAACTGGTCACTGAAATTGCCCAGCAAGGGTGGACCCTTAGCCCTGGTGAGAGAAGATGAAGGCTCCCCCTAATGCTCTACTGCACAACATATCCTAGTTCTTAAACAGAGGGTCAGGATAGGAAATCAGGACTATACTACTTGTAATATTTGTGTCACTGCACTCCACTAATGGGTCTCAGCTTTAAAAGTTTAGGAATGCATAACTTGATCGCTTACAATGTGTTAGTCAACTATGGTTGAAATGACATTATATAAAAACCCATCTCAAAATATAACTGCCTTCCAACAATAAACTCCTTATTTCTAGCCCCAGCATCTGTGAATTGGCTAAGGTTTAACTGGTCGAGATTGGGCTAAATTAGGCTGAACTTCAAGTTGTAGATTTGGGTCTAGATTGGCTCCATGGTCCAGAAGCCACCCGAGCATATACTTCCCAATGGAGAAAGGAGGTAGAAGCACAACCAGGACAAGTTAAATGATGCAAACCCACTTTAAATTCCTATTTATGTCACATCTGCTACCATTGTGTTGGCCAAGGCAAGTCACAAGACCAAGTTTAGAGTCCAGCAGTTGGAAAATATACTACCTACCATGAAGGCATGGAAACATTGTGAGAACTTGGAAACCATCTAGTTAAATCTAACATTTAAAAGATGGGTTGGGGAGAAAATAAATTATCAAGATGAGTGCTGAGAGATGTAATTGAAATCTACCTTGGATACAAGTCAGTTGTTCCTACCAACTTTATTTTTTTTCTTTACTACTAGCTGGTGTGTACATAGAAGTTTCACAGGCAGTGTGACTCTCAGAGTCAGTATTTAACTTGACAGTATTCGCACCTGTTGGAAAATCTATTCCAATATAGAAACACTGAGTTATAATGGAATTTCTCAGAAGTGCAGTCCATCCAGGGATTAGATAAGAAGGAGAAAAGCATGTAATTGGGCATTTATCCTTGTCCAAAATCTAGGAAGCTGTGTTGTGCTGACTCAAATAGGGTGTCAGCAGTAATAATTCACATTAGGAAGAAATGAGAGCCATTTTGTAGAGAGTCAGAAACTTGAAACTCAAGGATGAGTTAAAATAAAAAACAGATGGTAGTCAGCAATAGCATTTGCAAGTGTGGACACTGGTGACCACAAAGGTATACTAAGAAAGCACATTTTCTGTCTTGGGAGATGTTTTTTTCTTCCTTAACCTTCATTTGGGGTGTCTCAACATCTTTTATTTGTTGGGTCATTCTTCCCTCTTTCTATTCTGTCCAAGCAACTCCAGCTAAACCTGCACCTCCTCATACTACCTTCAAGTTGGTTTTATTTTTTCTAATCTTCTCTATTTTCTCTGGATTATTCCCACATCTTATTTGTCCTGGTATATTTGATATTCTTCATTGAATTTCTGAAACTGTGATCATGGAATATTTTCATTCAGGGACTACTGACCTAACTCATTATATGACATACTTTGCGATTAATGTTTAATGATACTTTTCTCTGGCTCAATGTCAACTGCAGTTTCTCAGAGTAAATAGCTCATCTTCCCACATTTCTTTGGGACACTCTATTCCTCCTTTTTATTGTCTCCTAGTTGTAGTTTTAAAAAATGTTTTCTGTGTGTTTTAGTCTTACTTAAAATTTATTAAATTATAACTTATATAACTTCTATTTTCTGTTTCTTCCTGCGTACTTAACTCATCCTGATGGGAAAGTGGGGAGAGAGAATTGGGAAGTGGGGGGAGAAAGCGGGGGGAGGGAGGGAGAGAGAGAGAGTGGTGAAAAAAGTTAATGTGTAGACATGTAGAATGGGAAAGAAAGGGAGGAAGAACAGATAAAGGATGGTTGTATGGAAGGAGGGAGAGAGGAGGGGAAGAGGAAAGGAGGGAGAGAGAGAATGAATGGTGGAAGAAAGAGAAATAAACAGAGAATGTATAAGGCAGAGAGGTAGAAAGTCAAGAAAAACTTAGGTATGTGAGAGAAATTGTGTGTGTAAGAGAAATTGCATAGCAGGCCCTGACTACATAGGCCCTTGGTATCTAAAAGATTCACTGTAAAGACCCCTAGACCCCTTGATTGTCATGTGTGAAACATATAATCGGAAGGGAAATTGTAAGGGGAACAGAAAAAATGAGCCCAGAAATTGGAAGAAATTCTGAAAAATTCACAAATTTTGTGAGCATTGGACATGACATAGGTACCCCAGTTAGTTTTTTCTCCCTTATTCCTACAATCCAGTATCGTTAACATCTCTTAAGTTACAACAGTCCAATCATGAATATTTATGACTCAAATATCTGCTAAGAGCTGCCACTCAGTAAATATTCCATCACTGCCACTCAAGTGCCAACAGTGAAAAGCATTCAACTCTCGTATCTATAAACTAGATTTGCCAGTTACAGCTGCCACATCACAAGAAGCTCATAAACTCAGATGTCTAAGGCATATTTTGTTTTCCTGTCTGCTATCTACTGAAAAGATAATATAGATATTCGCTTAATAAACTTCAGAATGCTTCCACTATCTTCAGGCAAACCACTCCTTTTTCTAGATGCCCAGTGTGCCTGTAGACCCTACAAATGATTTCACAGGTGGTGGTAGGTCCTGTCCAGGAGTCTGGATGTTGGAAGCAGAGCTCACGTTTGTCTTGCCGTAGTAGGTGGGTTCAAGCCACTTCGCCCAGCATGGAAGGCAACACATGGATGGATCAGATGCCATCCCAGGTAGTGACTGAGCAGCCTCTCTCCAGGGAGCCATTGGTCTTGCTCCCAAATTCACTGAACATCAACATATTCTTATTTTATTAGTCCTCACCATGTATTTCACCTTATTGCTCTCTTCCTCCAGTTTCTTCCTTGGCTTCTGGGACATGAGTAGACGTCTGTTTCCTTTTTATATTTCTTCATGTTCTCTCAGATTTTCATCCATTCCACTGCATTTGTGGTGTTACTCCATCTTCACTTTACAATATCTGCAGGTGAGTTTCTTCTAATTTTCTGGCATTAACATATATGGAACTACAGCATCTTTATAATTTTCTAGCACAAAATTTCACAGATCACAACTTATGTAATCAATTGACTCATTGGATATCTCAGTGTGGATTTCCCTTAGCAATCTTGCTACCATGTTCCTAACTGAATTTTCCTTCTCTTGTTTCCTCAAGAATGATCCTTCTGTTTGTGATGATGATGCGGTAGATTCTTATATCAGCAAATGTTGCTATTATTGATTAGTTGCCTAGACCTGAATCTGACTCCTATTTGCTTCACATCCTATTACCCCAGCAGCCAGAAATCCTTATATCTCTTCTCTTTAAGTGTCCCTCAAAACATTTTCCCTTCTTTCCATTCTCACCACAGCTTCCATAGGAGGCCATTATTTCTGATAAGAATCCGGAGTACAGCAAGGTCCAACCAGCATCTACTTACTAGCTTTCTGTATTCCATACTCAACTCTGAAGCCAGAATGAGCTTCCTGCTCAATCAGATCACTTCTCCTTCCTCCTTCCAACCTTTCAAGGGCTGTACATTTCCCTTTATGTAAGGGCCAGTCCCTCTGGTGAGATGTTTGCACCTCTACTCTGCCTCACTCCTGCTCACTTCTTGGGGCACATCTTTCACCTCTCTTTTTCTGAACCCACAGGCTGGCCATGCTTCTCTCTCTCTCTCTCTCTCTCTCTCTCTCTCTCTCTCTCTCTCTCTTCTGGACATGTCTTGTTTCTTTTTGCACTTGGGATTTTGCTCTTGTTCCTTCTGCATGGAATAATCTTGATAACTCCCAATAAACATTTTATGACTAAATTTATCAATTAACACCTCTAAGTAGTCTTGTCCTCATTTCTTCATTCATTCACACACTTGCTAAATATTTATTAAGGACCCACACCATGCTAGGAGCTTGTCTTGGTCAGTCTGGGATGCTATAACAACTAACGTAGATTGGGTAGCTTTTTAAACAACTCAATCTCTGACAGTTATGGTGGCAAAAAAGTCCTAGCTCAAAGCACTGGCATACTGTGTCTGGTGAGGTCTCACTTTCTGATTCATAGATGGTCATCTTTTTGCTGCATCTTTACAGGATGGAGAGGTCAGAAAGCTCCTGGGGTCTCTTTATAATGACACTAATCCCATTCTCTAGGGCCTCTCCAGGGGGTGTGCGTGGAGTGCTGGTGGAGTTCGGGCAATAAAGCTTCCTTTTTGACAAGTGCTTTGTGGTGGCTTGGTGATTTGTGCCCAGCCAGACTGCGGCAGGGCCTGCTCTCATAATCTAATCACACCCCAAACTCTACCTTCTAATTCCATCGATCACATTCAGAGTTAGGATTTCAATATATGAATTTAGTGATACACAAATAATCTTTTTAATAGTAGAGATACCATACTAAATGTCTGAGCACTGTGTTTGGTGGTGGCCCCTAAGATGTCTCATAGCACCCAAACTTAACTGTATATACTTGTCATGTTGTATTGTATTTGCCCTTTATCTAAATGTTCCCTCTGCGTTGAGTACTCTCCAGAAAAAAACTAATTTCTTTCTTATTTGTTATTTTTGTTGCAACACCAAGCTTAGTGCCAAGTAGCTTCTGAAAATATTTCTGCACTGAATGTGAATAGACCATTTCTTCTTCACTCCTAGAACACAGAAACAGGTAGTAGAATATGTTCACAATTAATATGAAAATGTATTTTTTTTCTTTTTCTTTTCTATTTTTTCAATGAGGCTGTTAGGGGCCTGTTCATCTCAGCAGGAGCCTGAACACCTGCCCCTGAGGTAAACCATGGCAATTCTTCCAGCTCCTCTTGGTGTGACTTCTCTAGCATTTAAGTGTCCAAGACACAGAAAGCCAAAGCCCTCTTAATATACCCCATGTCTTATTGTAGTTGATCTTGAAAGAGGCATGGCCAAAGCCAACTTCAGGGCGAGGGCATGAGTAACTGTGCCCATCAACAATATGGTCTCCTGCACAGAATTTCTCTTATACTTTTCAGAAGCCTTTTATTTGATTTTGCTAAATATCCTGGTTCCCAGAGGAAAAGCCTGATTCACAGCCAGATTTCAGTTTCTATCCTGTCTCCTCGGCTGATCTTGGCATTGTACCAGCAAGCATATGGTAAAACTCAATAAATATTTGTGTATTGAATTATCTTGGTGGTAAGGGAAAGGAACCCTGCAGAGCCACACAAAGCCACATGGGTCAGGAGCTTTGTTCATCTTTAATCGGTTTAGAACTCTTGGGACTAGAAATAGGGTGGATACACACTGGCTAAAAAAAAAATCACCTGTTTCACTTCTGTGTTTCTCTCATTGTGTTTTTTCCTCTCTACCACTCACCACACAGACAAATCTTATAAGTTAATAACATGAAGGTATTTCTATGTGCTATGTGAGACAGTTCAGTTGACTTAGACTTTGGTGGCAGTTTCGGGTGGTTCAGGTGCTCACACACTGTGTGCTGAAGAGTGTGAGTGAATGCAGGCAGGGTTCTCACCATGATTCTCAGACAAGCTATGGTGTTCAAAGAAACATGAAAGAGGAAGGAATTCCACCATGTCTTTTCCTCATTTACTGTCCTGTATTAGTCAATCGCTTATGGTGAAAATGGTGACATGGAAAGATTGAAGAAGAGAGGGTAATTCTTTTTTTTTTTTTGTGGTGCTGGGGATTGAACCTGGGGCCTTGTGCATATGAGGTAAGCATTCTACCAACAGAGCTATATCCCCAGCCCATCTTTTTTTTTTTTTTTAATTTTCAGTTTCCTTACACATCCTTCATCACCAGTGAGCTGAGGGGAAATGGAATTGCAACAAGAAGTGAAATAAAACATTGAGCTAGTTTGGGGGCAGTGTTTTTATTAGTGTAGTAAGACTGGAATACTTGTATGAGTTATGAAAGAAGAATTGGGTGATTTCAGTGATTCCTCCGATGAGCTAACTGCTCTTTTATTTGCATTTAACTGTCATTGCATGATTTAAATAGTAAAAGTCATGCTAATAATTTCACTGTTTATTTTTCTTTACTTAGAAGACACTGAACAGCAAATTAAAATACACAATGAATGACAAGGTGAGACTGAAGACATGGAAGGAAGAGAGAGCTTTATATCTCTAGATTTTAACTTGCCCCCTTTTTCTTGGCTTTTAAACAAGAAGTCCCATTTTCATTTTGCAGTGGATCCAGAAAATTATGTCGTGGGCCCTCACTGCCAGATTGAGGTTGTGAACACTCATTCATTTGATGAATACAAACTTGGTACTCATTAGCACTCAGGTCTAAGGAGATAGGTTAGATAAAGAAGGAAAGATGCAATTACAGTGTAGAAAATATGAAGCTGAACTTGGAGAGGGGCCCTTAAGGTGATATTCTGGTATCTGGGAGGCCCAGAGGTAGGGCTTCCATGGACACTGCCCAAGCATGGCTTCAGTATAACATCTCCAGCATTGAAGTGCATACTCTTTGCTTGGGACTGGGAGGAGAGACAACTTACTGGAACAATCCGCATTTTTCACAAGCTTTGTGGCTTATTCTGGGTTCTTCTCTGCTCTTAGTATTGCTTATATTCCCCTGTGTTAGCTAGAAGAGTTAGCACCAAGGTTTTGTCCCTTCTAGTTCCTTCTAATCTATCCTTTCCAGAGGCCAATAGAATCAAGCCCTAACAACAAGGGTCTTTAAAAAGACAGAGCTCTGCTACCTTGAGCTTGTAGACACATTTATCTTTCCAGTGCCTTCCAGTTGGTCATGAGGTAAGGCACTCTCACAGCCCATGTATCCTCCTTCTCTTTGAATGACAATAGCTCATGACAACTGTCTGTAACTCCTCTTAGACTATGACTTGACTGGAACTTCAGCAGTTTATTTAAAAGCAAAATCCAGGGAGTTGAGATGGGGTTTGAAGCTTCAACCAAAAAGACAAATGCTCCCACGTTTGCTCCTGGTTCTTGTCAGCTCTTTCTCTTCCCTTCTTCTCAGTGGTCTCTACCTGCCAAAGTAGCTGCATCACATAAAGGAACTTGTATCCTATTGGCTTATATACTTTTGAGGTTTGGTCATTGCTGGTGGTGGTGGGGGGAGTCTATTTTTTATTTGTTCAACTGTTCTCCCATTAAAAATAATGGTGAGTAACACTAGGAACTAAAACTTGAGGACTCTATTTTTTTATTAGAAAAATGTTTTTATTTTTTCTGAAAATGGCACTTGTATGGCATATACTTGTTATTCATTCTGCCCTCCTCATCTCCCAAACCCTGTTAATCACAAAGTGAATTAAACAAAAAGCAACAAGAACCTTGTACAAATGCCATTCCTTGGGATAGTGAGATGATCAAAGCTCCTCAATAAGGCTTTTATAAAACCCGTGACCTCATTCATTCATTCAGTCACATATGCAGTATTTGCTGGGGGTCCTCGACTTGCTAGGCAGAAAGGAGGGTACTTGATGTGAAGTTGCAGCAGGTCTGGTTTCATGGAGCTCCAGCTTAGAGTCTAGTGGGAGATGCACAGTTTTTCAACTGATCATAAACTCATACATTTGCAACCCAAGCTTGTTCCTATGAGGTAAATGTCTAAAACAAAACAAAACAAAACAAACAAACAAAAAAAAAAAACACCCTGTATGTATCATCAAAAGAACAGGAAGTTGGACACAGTTTGAAAAAGAGTTTGGGGACATCTTTTTCCTGAGTCTGCTGAGCTGTTGTAGAGAGGGCAAGTGCTCCTGTTGTCACGTTTTCTTGCTGGTGTTCTTGGCCTCACTCTCTCATTAGCTCCTTCATGCCAGTTCCTGTGGGCAGAGTGGTGGCCCCGGAATCTGAAAAGGAGAAAGGGCTGTCTTGTTGCTATAGTCTCTCTTTTGCACTGTTGGGTTGGGCTTTTCCTCTCTGGGGGTGTGACTGAGGAGCGCTCACCTGCCCTGCAGCAGTGCAAGATTTGGGAGAGGCGTCGGTGCCGTCATCCATGTGTGTGACAGACATTACAATTCAACAGAGGTCTGTGTTCTTGTTGCACTTGGACAAATGAGTCTTACAGAATGTCTAGGTTGCTTCTAAATGGTTGGTATCTTGCCATCCCATCGTTCACATTTCTGCCTTGCTTGGTAAGTGGAACACAATTGGTTCCATCCCAGATTATATACATTTAAAAATTATATAATATATAGGTTTGGGGCAAATGAATGCTTCTGATGCTTTGGTGCTGACCCTGATTTAAGATTTTTACTTTTAAATTAAGGAAGTTTCTTCTCCCAGATTTGCAAATCAGGCTAATCCACAATTCTGACTTTCTTGGAGCTCATTCACAAATAAGTTACTAAATGAATAGTGTCAAGTATTTGGCACCTGCTTGGTAAAGAAATAACAACTACCATTTGGAACCCTCTTCACTATTGTAGCATTATTATAAAAGAAAGGTCATCACTGTCAGGAAGCCTAGTGGGGACCATGGGTGGAAAGGCTGTGCAAGTTGAGGGAGGGGTACATTGCTCTGTGAGTACTGTCAGGTGTTTCTGAGGATTATTTCAACTCCATATTCCACTTGTCCTTGAAGCTTGTAGTTCTCTTACCTCATTCTCATACACAAACCCACAGAGTCCTGAGTCATCTGTCCCTCTTTGCTTTATTAGTGCCTTTGGGAGCTGGAGATGCTGAGAAGTCTGATGGCTCCTGTCTCTTGGGAGCTCATATGGTAATGAGGAGGCAGAGATGTTAAAAAAAAATGAACAGAGTCAACCCCACACTTCCCTTCATGGATTCTCAGTCTACAAAAGGAAGAAAACTATTAAATAATACTTAATAATAAAAGTATTAAATTTAAAAATTATATAATATCAATGAAGCTAAGTAAAAGGGAAGAAGAGAGGGAAAAATATGGAGATCTAATTTAAAATTAGGGAATCTGGTCCACAATGACCTCTCTGGAAAAGGATTTAAGTTGAGAATGGCCTAATCTTTGTATAAACATTCTTTGTGGGAAGAGTTTTTTCTCCAGATATTTCAATAATTTTATCAAACATAAGGCTATGAATATGCTTGCTGATCAATCAGGATAACTCAAAGACCCATGTTGCAGTTTAAATATGAGCTGTCCCCACAAAAATCTCATGTGTTAGACAATTAAAGAATTTTCAGAAATGAAAAGATTAGATTTTGAGAGTTCTAGCCTAACCAGAGAGTTGTAACCTAATCTGGGCAGTAAGTAGGACTAACTGTAGGTAAAAGGTGTAGTTGGAGGAAGTAGGTCACTAGGGATATGCCTTTGGTGTTTATACTTTGTCCTTGGTGAGTAGAGCTCTGTCTGCTTCCTGACTCTTGTGTCCTGAGATGCTTTCCTCTGTTTGCCCTTCCATAGATGTTCTGCCTCATCTTTAGCCCAGAGCTATGGAGTTGGCCAACAATGGGCTGAACCTCTGAAACTGTGAGCCCCAGGTACACTTTACCTCCCCTAGTTCTTGTCAGGTATTTTGGTCACAGTGATGCAAAACTGATAAGATGACCCACTCCCTTTGTCCAGCTATTGTGGAAAAATGGGAATGTTGAAACACTCCACTCAAAACCTCTGATATAGTATCACCTGTCCTACTTTAACCAGACGGTCCAGAGAGAGTGTGACTTCCTCCTCTCTGCAAATGTGTGTCAGGGATAGACTGCTGCCAGATATACTACAGGAATGTTAAATGCTCAATAACATTCTTTGAGAAGAGTTAATGGCATATAATAACCAAAAAAGAAACAGAGTGGCTATGTATTTGATATATAATTTTGATTTTATGTCCCAACTTCTGTTGGGATCCACATATATCTCCGATTGCTGAAGGCCTTATGGTCACCTCTAAGTCCCAATGCTTGGATATAATAGATGTTCAATTACGGCTCATCTCTTTTAATTCTGCTTTATTTTCATTTCCACACATTTCTCTTCCTAGCTACAAATGATTACTTAGAGATCTGGTGAGTGGCGAGGAACCTATAGAGGCATCCAGCCCAAGGGGTTATGAATTGTGTTTTGAGTCTTCTCAGGGATCCATGGAGGACTATCAGGGGGATGAGTAGATAGATGGATTGAGTAATCCTCAACTGCAAAGCCCAGTGGTGCCATTTTTGTACAATGAATTCATCTGAGGGTACATATAAATGGTTTTTTTTTAAATGTCCCCTGATAATTATGTTTAAATACCACAAAGAGTTCTCTTTGTTTTCTGGAAGAACAAGCTGATCACCAGAGAGTATTGTTGGGCTCAGGGCTGCATGGAATGCAGAGTCACACCTCTGTGTAGGTCTCTAGGCTCACAGTCCAACACCCGTGGAGCTCTGTTCTCAAAATGTTCTGCCTCTGGCTTTCACTTCTCCTCAGGGAAAGCTACCTTGCTAGTGAAATTTCGCCCTGGGAACATCATGGTTAAGAATTTCTGATTCTATTCATTTAGGATTAGATGCTCACAGTTGGCTGGATTCCCTAAAACACTGTGCTGAACACAGAAATAATTGAGAAATGCTTCCAGACATAAAATGACAGAAAGTATGGGCCAAGTTGAAGTTGAGATTCAGCTCAGAAAAAGTGCAGCACACAACCTGGGGAGAGGATATCTACAACAGACACTAAGTGGGTGAGACAAATCCTGGAAAGCTCCCTGCAAGACTGGTAGGGGAGGAGTGGGCAGAAAAGCAGATTTGATTTTGTAATGGTATCTAGTAACAGAAAATAAACAGACTGCTTGGGATGGGGCACAAAAATTATGGAGTCACAGCATGTGGAGAAGATTGTCCTTCTGTTCTTTGGTAATACTGTTTTTAGAGAAAAACCTATTCCATTTTGTAGCTCAGCAGCAGAAGGATAGAGATGAATTGAAGGAGGCTCCGAGCAGAGGAATGAATGAGATAGATAATTGGCTTCTGGGGGAAGAGGTGATAACGGATAATACTGTTGAGGGACTCTCATAATAGTTTCCCATTACAATGCTAGAAACCAGAGACACCAAGTGGGGAGTGAAATTACTTGGGTGCACAGAGATTTAGTGGGAAATGATTGCATATGGTTAAGGATATCAGAAAATACATAAAACTGGAGGGAAACTTCTAGCAGAGAATCAATTTATCAGCAAATTGAGTCACAATGCTAGAAGCAGGAGCAACTTAATATAAAGTATAAGATATGTATCTTTTCTCATAAACTTTCAGCTATGGAATGCTTACAGCCAAATACCAACCCTTATTCTTGAACAATCTTTGTTCTCTCCTGATGGTCTTTGCCCCCACAGTTTCTTTTGTCTAGATTAGTCATTATCTATCTCTCCTCCCTCCCACCCAGTATCTTTGAATGGCTGGCTTCATATTATTCAGGTCTCCTGTTTTCCCTACAATGTCACCTCCCCCTGTTTCAAAATGAGGCTTTGATTTTATTTATTGAGTTTTAGAGGTCTTGCTAAGGAAGTTGGTGCCTCTGCCAATATGTTGGAGTTTTAACCCCACATTTTCTTCTAGCAGTTGCAAAGTTTCTGGTCTAATTCCTAGTCAATGGGTGGGATGACATCAAATTAAAAAGCTTCTGCACAACAAAGGAAACAATTAAGATAGTGAAGAGAGAGCCTATAGAATGGGAGAGAATCTTTGCCAGCTACACCTCCAACAGTGGATTAATATCCAGAATATATAAAGAACTCAAAAAACCTTATCCCAATAAAACAAATGACCCAAATAATAATGGGCAGAAGACCCTAAATAGTCATTCCCCCAAGAAGAAATACAAATGGCCAACAAATATACAAAACAATGTTCCACATCTCTAGCTATCAGGGAAATGCAAATCAAAGCTACTTTGAGATTTTATCTCATTCTAATTAGAATAGCAATCATCAAGAATCCAAATAATAAATGCTGGAGAAGACATGATGAGTAAAAATGTAGATCGTGTATTGTTGGTGGGATGGCAAATTAGTACAACCACTTTGGAAAGCAGCATGGAGATTCCTCAAAAGACTAGGAATGGAACCACCCAGCTACCCCACTCTTGGTACTTACCCAAGAACTAAAATCAGTGTACTATAGAAATACAGGCACATCGGTGTTTATAGCTGTGCATTCACAATTGAAACGTTATGAACCAGCCCAGGTGCCTGTGAACAGATGAAATGGATAAAGAAAATGTGACACATACACACAATGAGGTTTTATGCAGTCATAAAGAGGAATAAAATTATGGCATTTTCTGGCAAATGGATGGAACTAGAGAACATCATGCCAAGTGAAATAAGACTCAGAAATTTAAGGGTTGGATGTTTTCTCTCATAATGTAGAAGCTATAGCAAAATGACGGGAAAGGGAGGGAGGGAGGGAGGGAGGAATTCCATAAAAATAGAAAAGAGATCAGTAGAGTAGAGGAAAGCGAACAGGAGGAGGGGAAAGGGAGAAAAAAGGAAGTACTGGGAATTGAAATGGAGCAAATTATAATCCATAAATATATGATTATGTTAAAATGAACCACACTATTATGTATACCTATAATTCACTAGTAAAAACATTTTTAAAAATTCTGAAACAAATAAGGCATTTGAATGCTTAGTAATTTGACAAATCACACCATGTCTTGCTGTAGAATCCAAACCCCCAGTATCTAAACTGCTTTACTCAATAAGAAATAGACCTTTCAATTAAAGAAAATATAGTTTACTTGATATAAGGGGGAGAAGTAATAACTTCCCATTTTAAGTCTAGGAAAAGTCAAACAAGATTTAAGAGAAGACCTGGTAACCACAGTGATTATTTGGACTATCTTAAAGAAGGCTTCATGATGAAAATAGATGGAAACTCGTAAGAGAATGTAAGATAGACAGACTTTGTATAAACTTTGCAAAATAATTGTAAATAGTTATCATCACTTTTTTCCAGCTTTTGTTTTATTTTTTATTTGTTCTTTTTAGATATACATGACAGTAGAGTATTTTGACATACATACACATGGAGTATAACTTATTCTAATTAGGATCCCATTCTTGATGTGGATTTCCACTGATGGTGTATTCATATGTGAACATAGGAAAGTCATGTCATATTCATTCTGTCTTTCCTATTCCCTTTCCCTCCTTCTCCTTCATTCCGCTTTGTCTAATCCAGTGAACTTCTATTCTTCTCCTCCCCACTCGTGTTGTGTGTTAGCATCCACATACTAAAGAGAACATTTGATCTTGGTTTTTTTTTTTTTTTAGGTTGGCTTATTTCACTTAGTATGATAGTCTCCAGTCCCATCCACTTATCAACAAATGCCATAATTTCATTATTCTATAGGGATAAGTAATATTACATTGTGTATATACATCACATTTTCTTTATCCATTTATCTGTTGAAGGGCACTAGAAAACTTTTAGAACTCATAAATGAATTCAGCAGAGTAGCAGGATATAAAATCAACACCCATAAATCAATTGCATTTCTATACGCCAATGATCAATCAGCTGAAAGAGAAATTAGGAAAACTATCCCATTCACAACAGCTTCAAAAAAAAAATAGTTGAGAATCAATTTAACCAAAGATGCTAAAGATTTCTATGATGAAAACTTTAGAACACTATAGAAAGAAATTGAAGAAGACCTTAGAAGATGGAAAGGTCCCATGTTCTTGGATAGGCAGAAATAATATTATCAAAATGGCCATACTACCAAAAGTCCTATATATATTGAATGTAATTCCTATTAAAATCCCAATGATATTTTTCATAGAAATAGTAAAAGCAGTCCTAAAATTCATTTGGAAGGATAAAAGGATCAGAATAGCCAAAACAATTCTTAGTGAGAAAAGTGATGCAGGAGGCATCACAAAACCAGACCTTAAATTATACTACAGAGCTGTAATAACAACAACCACAAAAAAGCATGTCATTCACATCAAAATAGACATAAAGACCAATAGTAGACCTTAAATTACAATACATTGCTATACTAACAAACAAAAGCATGGTATTCACACCAAAACAGATATGAAGATAAATGGAATTGAATAGAAAACATAGAGGAAAAACCCACATAAATACAGGTATCTCATTCTAAACAAAGGCACTATAAACATACATTGGAGAAAAGATAGCCTCATCAACAAATGGTGCTGGGAAAACTGGAAATCCATATGTAGCAGAATGAAATTTAATTATCATCAATCTTATGAGTGATGAATCTTACTTACCAACTAAAGCTCCTATTAATAAACTAATAAATCAGAATACTGTTATCATCAAAGGATATTATTTTTATTATTTGGTTTGGAACCAACATTGAACTAAGTGCTTTCATGCTTAGTCTCATCTAATCTTATTTATTTATTTATTTACTTTTATTTTTTTTATCTCACCTAATCTTGACTGCAACCTTGTACTGTTTTTATATGTCCATTTTATAGATGAGGGGGCTGTGGTTTGGAGAGATTGAATGACTTCCTGAAGGTCATACTCCTAGTAAATAATGGAAACAAGATATGATTTGGTCAATATAAAGGCAATATACTCATCAGAAAAACCCTACAGGCTTTCAGTGCATATTGGCGATCATTTTGTAAGAATATAAAATAATTATTAGTTATTATTTGCTTACTCTATCTGAGCTATTCTACTGTAGATTTTTATGTATTTATGGGATTCTTTATGTAGACATTATCTATACTTGCATAGTTTTAGTGGATGGGTATTGTCACCAGTTAATAGATAAGGAATTAAAGGATGTAGGCTGAGTGTCTTGAGAGGTCTCTCAGTGGGAAAGATACAGGTGAATTGTGCTCTTTCAATTGTCTCTCCTTCCCTCATAAAAAATATTTTTAGCATCTTTCTGCAGGTGAGGGAGCCCAGATCTTATTCTCTAAGCACATTCTAACTTTCTTCCCCAACTCCTCTTTGAAGCTTTCAGTCCTCAACATAGAAATGCCCTCACTCTAGAGTTTCATGCTTTCCCCCCACTGTCCCACCAGGCAGGCAATGGGACATTTATTTGTACTGGAAGCAAGAAGCTGTTTTGGGCACTGGGGGCACTTGGGGATACTCTATGGTGAGCAGATAAGTGGGTCCTGAAATAGTGTTGCTTCTGTTCTTATAATTGTGAAGTCCATTTCTTCTGCTTTAGAATTTAGTCAAATCTCTAAAATCTAAAACAGCTCATGCCTTTTCATGGTAGATGCTCACTATCAAGATTTGTATAAGGAATGATTGAAGAAACCTAACCCAGATTAGGCTTGTTTTTCTATTTCTCTAGATGGAGTAATTTAGGTAATTTCATTAAATTGTTACAGGTGCCATTTTACAGTCTTCTAATGCATCAATAATAACTGTCTTCTGAGCCCCTCTTAATAGCTATTATGTTATTTTGTGTAATTTCCCAGAATGAGGCTAATCCTTTATGTATATCAAAAAACTGAAAGAGTGGATAAATCAAAGAGTGCATAGAAGAATGGTGAATGAAAGATAAATATTGATGTAAGTTCTTGAATATTAGACTTTAAATAAACTCTCCTTTAAATTAAAAGATATTATTTTAACCTCCTTCCCTACCTTCAAACCCATATGCCTATAGGACAGAAAGATATGAAAAAATGTGTGCTTACTTTGGTGGACACTTCGAGTAAAGGGTATGCATCTTTCTAGAGCATCATAATTGAATTTGATCTCACAGACCAAAATATGATCCACAAATAAGGGGTTCAGTGGAAAAATAATTTGGGGTTCTTGCACACAGTATCTCCTTCTGAGAGCATCTCAGTGTACATTAATACAAATTTAAGTCCAAAAGAAAAGACAAGAAAGCCATTCAACTCAAAATTATCTCAGGTATATTTACAAAATTCCCATTACCAGCCATTGAACACACTTAGGAAAAATGCAATTTTAGAGTGATAGATTTTGAAAAAAACATTTCCCTTTATTTGGATATATGCTATCTGTGAACACAGGCTTGCTATATTGTGTTCTACCTAGATATTACATCATGGTTGAGTTGTGGGATTTCAGACTGGATCCCAATTTAAGATTAAATCATTAAGATTAAAAAAAAATCTTCTAACTTTTGTAGTCATATACCTGTCTCCAAAGGATTCATGCAAACCCCTTCAGCCTGTGTCTCTTGTTGACTCTGTTTTCCTATCCCATGGTATGAAATGATTTTTTATTTTAATTAATTTGTCTTAAATATGTCTGTTTGTGTCTAAGGAGCATTTTTTTAAATAAAATAAATGAGTTGCCTAAATAATCTATCATTATTTAAATTTTCATTATAGCATACATTTATTTCTTTTTATTGATTTTTTGCCTTATAAAAAAGATGGATTATTAGACTTTTATTTAGCCCTTTCCCTTTCACCACCCGGGTAACTTTAGGTGCTGTATTAGTTTTCCAGAGCTACTATAGAAGATCAGTACAAATAGGGTGGCTTAAAGTAACAGAAACTTATTTTGTCACAGTTCTGGAGTTCAGAAGTCTGAAGTCCAGCTGTTAGCAGAACCACGCTCCAGCTGAAAACTGAAGAATCCTTCCTTGCTCCTTCCAGCTTTTGATGGCTACTGGCTTCCTTGCATTCCTTTGCCTGTGGCAACCTCGTTCCTATTTCACCTCCATGTTTGCATGGTCATTTTCTGTGTGTGTCTGGATGTCCTCGTGTCCAAATAGGGGTTAAAAATCCCATTTCCACACAAGGATGCATTTTTCAGTTCCAAGTAGATCTGAATTTTGGAGACACACCATTTAATCAAGCATAGTCTACTATCTGGCTCCCAAAAGTTCATGTTCCTGTGTGCAAAATACATTCATTCCAACATGACATTCTGAAGTCCTAACCATTCCAACATCAATTATAAAATAAACAAAAATCATTAAATAGCATTAACCAAAAAAGTTCAAAATTTCATATAAATCAAATATGGGGGAGACTTTGAGTATGGTCTCTCCTGGGGTAAAATTTCTCTCAATTTTTTTACAGAAAACAAATTATCTGCTTATAGAATATAATTATAGGACAAGCATAGGGTAGAAATTATCAATTCAAAAAAGAGAATTTGGAAGGAAAAAAGAAGTCATGGATCCTCAGCACGTTTGCAACCCAGCAAGGCAGGTTCCATTTGTTTTCAAGGACCAGGAGTGGTTCTTTGTGGTTGATGCTCTTCTGCTGGGGTTGAGGCATCAGCTGTTTCTTCTTGGCCCACAAGAGTGGCAGCTCTAGCCCCTCAGGGTATGTCTCTGCTCAAAAAGTCTTCTTTAGTTTTGCTTGAAATGTGTCACACTTAGGAGCTTGATTAGCCTGTTTCTTGCCTATGGAATCCCAGAAGTCCCATCGCCTTCCTTCTCTCCATTCCATCTCTGCCCCCTTCAGTATCTAAGCCGCAGTTTTGAGCGGTGTAACTTGCCCATCTCTGTGGATATCAAAGAGACTGTGCCATTAGACATAAAGTCTTTCCACAGACCTTCCCTGGATAACCCATCTCTATTTCTGAATTTTGCTGAGATCATTGATTGGATGCATAAATTATACCTGAAATGCTCCAGCTAAAGGTTGTCTAGCCGTAGCCTTGGTGTTCTTTTTAGAACATGCTGTCTCATGCTTTGCAATATGGAGAGGCTAAGAATATTCCCCATCATCAAGTTCTGCTTCCCTTTTTTGTTTAAAAATTCCTCTTAAAATTCATCTGTTTTCTTTCCCAATTTACTAGGAGAAACAAGACCACACCTCCTACACCTAGCTTGGAAATCTCATTGAAATATTCAACTTCATTGCTTACAAGTTGTACTTTCTACCCAATAGCAGAACAAAATTTTGTCAGGTTTTCTGCAACTTCATAACAAAGTTCTTCTTTTCTCTAGTTTCCAACAACATGTTCCTCATGTCTGTCTGAGACCTCACCAGTAGCATTTTATGTTCATATTTCTAAAAATATTCTATTCACGACAATACATATGTTCTCTAATACAATAAAAGCTTTATTGTCCTCATTTCTTCTTTCCGACCTCTCACTAGAGTCATTTTTACCATGTTTAATCAAAGATATTGGATCTATCAGAGCCCAGTTTTGCACCTCAAACCTCTTCCACCCTCCTCCCATGACTCAATTCCAAAGTCATTTCCACATTTTTAGTTTTTTTTTTTTTTTTTTTTTTTTGATGTAGCACCTCACTTTCTAGTATCAAAATCTCTTAATCAGTGAAGATTCTCGAGAGAAACAAAACCAATAGAGCATACACACACACATACACATACATACACACGTACATATATGGATATGTATTTTTTAAAATTTATTTTAAGGATTTAGTTTATGTGATTGTGAAGTGTGGCAAATCTGGAATCTACAGGGATGGCCAGTAAGTTGGAAATAGGCAGGAGTTCTATGTTGCAGTTTTGAGGCAGAATTTCATCTTGTCTGATAAATCTGTTTTTGGGTCTTTTAAATCTGTTTTTTGATTGGATAAAGCCTATCCAAAGTTATTGAGGTAATTTTCTTTACTTAATAGATGTTAACACATGTACAAAACACATTCACAGCAACTCCTAGGTTAGTGTTTGATTTAATAGCTGGGTGCTATAGTCTATTCAGGTTGACACATTAAATTGACCATTACAGGTGTTTGTCTCTACTTCTTTTCCACTTTCAACTTATTTCTCAAGAAACTGCAGAGTCAATTATACATAACAGTCCATGTGTAACTTCACAACATTGCCAAGAATAGAATAGAATTTTCATTCTCAATACCGAACATAATTTTTCAGATTGTTTTTTTGGTTGTAGCTCTTTATTGGACAGAAATTAGTAATAAGTATTTTTTAATCTCTCATTTTATCACTTACTCATCTAACAAACATTTATACACTTCTAGAGAGTGAAAATAGTCTTTAAAATAAATGCTTTCTGCAAAAAAATAGAAATGCTTTGTAATCTGCCCTGCTGATTAGCCACATGTGCATATTGAACACTGGAAATGTGGCTAGAGAGACTGAGAAATTATATATTCATTTTCACTTAATTTAAATTAATTTAGATTTACATTTAAATACCCAAATGAAACCACTATATTGGTCAATGTAGCTCTGAATTATTAAATTTCTTTTACTAACATATAGAAAAAAATTAATTCTGATTATTGCTTTAGTGAATGTTAGAGGAAGAGGAGATTTTATCAGCTGAGTTCTTTTGTAGATGAGAGTTAGAGATAAGCTGAGTTCTTAAAGGTCAGAGCCATGAGCAGAGTGTAGGATGCAGAACTTGGATTGGCTGACTCTCAATCCAGTCTTATTGTCTCAGCCTGTACTACATCCCCATCTAATTAGATCATTTGATTTTCCACTTGAAATCCCCAGCTCACTACAATTGACTGTAATTAACAAATGCCTCTAAAAATTGAACTCAACCATGCACGTGGTTTCAGAATGATTACATGTTGCCTGCGCCATGGCAGAAGGATCTGGCACTTTCTCCTTCAGAAGTCAGTTGACTTATGACACACCTGTCAGCCCTGTTTGGTGCCAACATTTCCAGTCATGCACAATCCCCCACAGGCAGGAAGAAGACCAATTTATCTGCATAGCACTTAGTCATCAGGATTGATGGAAAATGTCACCCAGACCACAAGAGGCAATTTTTACCGTAGCACCTTTCTTGATCAATCTCTAAGTGAGAGAAACAGCGAGAAGAGCATCCTATGAGTTTCTCACAGAGCCATTGATGTACTCTCTTATACTATGAATTTCTCTCTGTTCATTTCCACTGTGCAAAACAAACAGATTTCTATTGGCAATACACTTTTGCCAGGAAGCTGTCCTTGTCAAAAGGAGCTTAAGACTATTTTGCAGTTAGCAAACATAGGATGCCATATTGACTTTCATTTAATTTAATATCAACATATAAAATATAGACCATGAAGCCCTCAGAGGGAAGTTTGCCTTTGCTCTTTTTAGATAAAGCAAATTTAAGAAATAAGGGCAATCAGTTGCTGTATGAAATGGAGCTGTGTCTTGCAAAGCACATTGAATTTGAGGAGCAGATGGAAAGTGTCTGAGATGAGAACGATGGGATAATATAATTTCAAACATGCTTCACCAACAACAGATTTTCTGTCACACTGATCAATTATTGAAGATGAAATTCTTATACCCGCTAGAAATGAAGATTGTTATTTAATGGAAGGGGATGATACTATCTATCTCTTGGTGCAGACGTTCAATCCACTCTCCGTGATTGACACAACGATCCAACTTCCATCTCTCCTATGAGAGGTGAGTCATCCACCCATTGCTATCAGAGAATCAAATTTAGATGGGATATTTGAGCCATCAGCATAACTCTCCCAAATCTGCTCAGCTGAAAAACGCCAATAACTAACATTGAAAAATCTGTGAGATAAAGATAAGCCATTATAAAATCAACTCCAATTCAAAGACAGTAATTCGAGGTTGGGATAATTATTTTTACTTTGCTCTTATGGAAAACTTTCTTAAGTTATAACAAGTGCAGCAAAATCAAATCAATCCAAACATCATCTCCGTCATTCTCATCATGTCTGCCATTTTCTCATAAATCAGCTTGCTCTGAGACATATAATTAGTGATGTATAAGGTCCCTAGTTTTGGGGGAAAGCACTTCTAGGGGAGTCTATTCTTCACTATTTATCAGCTTGGTTTACATTTATGTAATTTTGTATTTTGATGCATAAATAGTATTTTCCCCATAATCAGCCATAGGGTACCAGTGGGGGTAATTAAAACTTTTAAAATAACCATCAGCTGTATGAATAAAATATCAGCCATCTCCTAACAATTTTTCATATTTTAAATTTTTATTAAAGCTAATAAGAGTTTTGCCTGTGCAAGAACTGCTGGATGAGAAATCTGTGGGAGAAGCCAATGTATATTTAAACAAGTAACTAAAGTCTCATGTTCCCAGATGGCAGAATAAGCAGGATGGTGTTTTGTGATATCTAACAGTGACCATAGCAGGTCTAATATACTATATTCGGACTCTCTCGGTTTAATATTTACACAAACTCTTTCCAGAAATGACTCCAAAGAGTAAATTTCTAGTTATGCTCTCCAGACACATCTTAAAGAAGATGACTCCAGCGTCCAACCTGAACTGACGAATGGAAAATGGTCTCTTTCTTCTCATTGTCTCATGACACTCTCACAACCAGGTCAAAACAAGTCCCCTAGACTTCAAAACAAGTCACCCTTATCCCTCTTTCATAAAAGATGAAGCCAAACTATGTTGCCTGTCTTACCCACATAGCTTCCTAGTGACAGAGATAGGATTCCAAAAATTGCTGGGACCCTTGAGGTCTAATGGATAAGCCTGGAGCTCTAGGCTTTCCTCCTGATGATCCACTCTACAAGAAGGTCAGCCAATTCCCAGGAGACAGAACAGCATTTCTAAGAGTTGAGCAGCATGGAATCTGCAGCACCCTCATCTATTCTGCTAACATATCATTATTGAGGACCTCCTGTGTATGATCCTATGGGCTGCTGTTTTATTTGAGGATCTCACAAACCTAAATTTCTGTTTTCAGTGTTATTATATAATTGAAAATTTTGTTTTTACTTTTTCAGTTTTGCTCTTGGGCAGGTCCTGTCCATGAGGTGGCATCCTGTGGCTCTAGCCTTCATTACCCTTAAGAGAAGATGGCTCCACTCATGGCTCCTGCAAAAGTCCTGAGGTTGAGTTTTCCTAGACTGATGTGCATCATGTGGACACATTTGAACCAGTCTTGGTGATCAGAGGGATTGAACACACGGGTGTGTGCCTCACCTTAAAGGTTTCTGGTGTGTGCCTCACCTTAAAGGCAGGGTGGGTGGGAACAGTCCCATGAAGAATTCATTAGAATAGGGAAGGAATGATTTCTCCAAAAAAGGAAGGTGTTATTATGATAAAGAAGGAAATAACATGGACAGGCAGTAGCCATCCTTAGAGGTAAGTTACAATGATTGGTCTTTCATAAATGAGAAAACTGAGGCCCAGAGAGCTAAATAACTCCAGAAGAAGAAAGTGACGAATTGTAGGGACAAAGCCCTTAACTTATAGCTCCCGAGAACATTCTCCAAGACATCCATCACATCCCTGATCACAGGTGAGAAAGGAGCTTTCCCTTCTCCTTTTAAACCTATCCACTGCAAACAGGAGAAAGCAAAAGAATTATGTAACTAGATTTTGTAAACTCCCAGAGGTGCTGAATATTTTGGCTAGAGAGTTGTTTGTTCACTGGTGTCTAATGAATGCACCTTACCTGACAATGCTGAAACACTATTTAAATACAGCATTTGCATTTTATGTGTGCTGAGGATGCATTGGTACTAAGCTGAAGAATTGCTATCTTAAAAGACTTCCTGGCTTTTTTAAGTTTTATCTCTCAAGGTAAAAATGCCTTAACAAATAGCCTTACTGCTGTTAAGGACAAATCCTGAGAATTCAAAGAAAGTCCGTTTAGGGAATGATCTAAGAGAAATGATCACCCTGGATGCCAAGCAGGAAATGGCTTCTGAGAAGAGCCAGGTCAGCACTTGGAGTGATTAAGACACTTAGAATCACCTTTCTTCTCTGACTCTCCCAAGCCCTCTCTGTTTTGAAAAATGAAACTGAAGTGCTAAGCAGAATTTCAGAATTGTTTTTTTTTAATCTCCATTACACCTTGTAAAATAGGTTTAACTGGTAAGATCATTAGAATTAAACTGTGTTGATTTGAACACCCTCCCTAAGAAAATGACAGATTATAGGACTGCTGTGGACATTTGGAGTGGGCTCCTGACAGAGATGTTGAGGATGTGCAAATTCTTTTCACTCCTCTGAATTTTATGATTTGGCAACTTTGTTTCTTTTTACAATTTCCATCAAATAGGTGAAAATGGTAGTCTCACCCCTATGCATTCTGTCACTTTTTAAATTCTGATTGACAGAGCTGAGGACTTCTTTCCAGTCCCGTGGGTGTGAGTGCCAAAGAGATAAAATAAGCAGGGACAGTGATATAAGGTTCCCATGTGTCATGGTCCCCTGGGTGGGGAATTCTGACCCAGAGAATGTCCTCTAAGGGGTGGCCACCAGACTTGCAGAGCAAGACTGTAAAAAATTGACTGGACGACAGGGCAGGTGTAGGGCAATTGTAGGGCACACAATGAAGCTTTGCTCTTAGGGGAAGAAAGCACACTGAGGTCCAGGGTGTCTGAGAGGATTGGGAAACTGGCAGAATATGGCGTCCATTCTTGGCAGAGCGGGAAGCGAGTAACTATGGGCACTGGTGTTGCATGTGTGTTTCTATATCCAAGTGCGTTTCTGTATCTCTCTCTCTGTCACTTTGCTTGATTATATGAGGAATAATCACAACCATCAT
Source organism: Marmota flaviventris (assembly GCF_047511675.1). NCBI lineage: Eukaryota > Metazoa > Chordata > Mammalia > Rodentia > Sciuridae > Marmota > Marmota flaviventris. The sequence continues at coordinate 22,253,045 of NC_092512.1, read as the reverse complement.
GCTACTTCATACACCACCTCATTTAATCCTCACGGTAGCACTGAGGAACGAGATAGGCAGATGCAGCAGGTCATTTTTCTCACTTTACAGATGAGGATGCTAAAGTTAGAAGATGTGAGGTGATTTGCCTGAAAACAGGCAAGCATTAATTGGAGGCAAATCCTTGAGAATGTAGCCAGACCACACAGCACTATGATTAATGGCTTGGACTCAGAAATCAAACCGGCATTTAATCCTGGTTCTTCCATAACTGTCATGTTATCCTGGGAAGCTACTTAATGCTGAGCCCCAGTTCAACTGAAAATGGAGTTGTGATAAAATGCACATTTCTAGTTGCTTATGATGATAAAATAGATAATGTATATAGTACAAATCCTGACATGTATGTTCATTTTAGACATACATGACTGTAGAGTGTATTTTGTTATATTACACATACATGGAGTATAACTTATCCTAGTTAGAATCCCATTCTTGTATTTGTATATGATGTGGAATTTCACTGGTTATGTATTCATATATAAACATAGGAAACTTATGTCCTATTCATTTTACTGTCTTTCATATTCTCATCCCTCCTCCCTTCCTTTCATTTCTCTTTGTCTAATCCAATGAACTTCTATCCACCCCTTATTGGATGTTAACATCTACATATCAGAGAGAACATTTGGCTGTTGTTTTATTTGGGCCTGGCTTATTCCACTTAGCATGATAGTCTCCTGTTCCATCCATTTATTGACAAATGCCATAATTTCATTCTTCTTTATGGCTGACTAATATTTCATTGCACATATATATACCACATTTTCCTTATCCATTCATCTGTTGAAGGGCACCTAGGTTGGTTTCATAGCTTAGCTATTGTGAATTGAGCTGCTATAAACATTGATGTGGCTGTGTCACTGTAGCATGCTGATTTTAAGTCTTTTGAGTATTTACCTAAAAGTGGGATAATTGGGTGAAATGGTGGTTCCATTCTTAGTTTTCTCAGGAGTCTCCATACCACTTTCCAGAGTGGCTGTACTGATTTGCAGCCCCACCAGCAATGTGTGAGCCTACCTTTTCCCCCATGTCCTTGACTACACTTATTGTTACGTCTATTATTGATAATTTCCCATTCTGACTGGAGTGAGATGGAATCTCAGTGTAATTTTAATTTTCATTTCTCTGACTGCTAGAGATGTTGAGCATTTTTTTCATATATTTGTTAAACAAAGTGTTTATGGTAAACACTAGTAGTTAACATTATTGTTGTTAACCAGGCAGGTTACAAATAGAGGACCCACATTTAGGAAAGAGAGGGAACCAGTTGACAAGAAATGGTGTTCTGGTTAGGATCTGGGTTTTGGAAACAAGAAGAAACCTTGTTATCAGAATTCTGACAAAATGTAAGGTCAGATATTAGAAGCAGGTACCTCTTACTTGCCTGTTCATGATCCCTTTCTTTTTTTAGTAATAGAGGCCCAAGTTTCCTTTGGGGAACTACTCTTCCTAACTGAATTCTTGGTTGCTATATTTCAGTGGGGAATCTGCTTTCCAGCGCAGGAGGAGGTAACCTACAGGCCTGGCTTTTTAGAGTGCCCTATTCAGCCTACTGTGATTAGCTGAGCTTCCAGCAAGTGGACTAAGCTAATCTAGAAGTGTTTGGGGACTTTTTGCAAATACTAGTAAAGGAAGCTCTGCCTTTCCATTGAGGCAGCTGAGCTACAACCCCGTCAGTCATCTTGCCGTCCCAAGAAGACACCTTCTTGATGGTGAAGTTCATCTGGAAGAATGGGGACCTGAAGGAATGGGGGCAACAGAGATGGAGGGAACCAAGTTACAATTACGTGGCTTGAGGTAGCTGAGTAGCAAACGAGCTTTGCTCCTGGTAGGGGTTATTTTTTCTTCCTCTTTATAATGAGAGAGTTTTATTCTCAAGTCTACAATATCTTTCTTGTTTCACAACTGGAAATGTCTAGATAACGAGGCCAAACTGTGTCTCTGGTGTGAGTCAAGTGGCCCCAGGAGGGTAAGACGAAGGCTGCAGAGATGAGAAAATAAGCAGCGGCCTCTCGTGTGTGTAAAGAAGGGAATGACACCCCGTCCCTCTCTGGTTTTGCTATTATTTCCTCTCTCCCGAACCTCACTTCCTGAAAGATTCAATGGCTGCTAGGAACAGGTTATGGTACCACCTCATGGGTTAGTTTATAAATGAGAGGAGACTTTATGTTTCCCAGAGACAGATTCATAGTGCCAGGATGACTTACACTGGGGACCTGGTGGGATGGGATTCCTGGAAAATGAGTGGTTTTAATGTGGGTTACATTTTTCTATTTACCAACTGTTTAGATAATTTTAACTAAATTCTGTTGTACTCATTCTTACTCTTAAGAAAGCCCTTTACTACATGACTCAGTTCAGAACAATAAATATTTTTTTTAGATAAAACCCTTCATCCACTGCACAGTAGTGATGTGCAGACATAGGAGTTGATTTATATGAAAGAACCCTTGAGACTCAGCTGAGTGTCAGGGTCTCTACTGCGAGGGAGAAATCCCAGGCTCTAATTGCAGCAATGCTGGAGAAAACAGGAAAACTCAGACATCTTTTCCCAGAGCAAAAGCCAGAAAGCGGAGATTGGTTTCCTTCACTGAGCTGGGTAAGAAACATTAGCGAGGCAATGTCTCCAAAGCACAAAAAAGTATCTTGAAACACTCATTATTTTACATATAGAGACAAGAGTATATTCTGATGGATGCAGTCACAAATAAAACATGTTATTATGGACTTAACAGATAGAACGGTGGGCCTCTGGGCTATGTCTCAAGGGCTCTCTGCTCCCCCAGTCCTTGGTTTTCATGAGTGCGAGCACAGGCCAATCTACAGGCAGTGCTGTCTTTGTTTCATTGACTGCTGATTAGTTCATTAATTTGCTACTTGTTCACTGCACGTTTTACTATTTTCTCAGCACTAGATACAAAGAGTGGGTCAAGCATGGTTGGTCTTTCATTAAGTCCACACGTACTTTTTTTGAGCACCTACTACGTGCCAAGCTGTGGGATATAAAGATGGATTAGTCATGGTCAGTGCCCCCTATGGTCTTTTAAAAAATTGCTCTTTTATTGGCACCTATTAATTATACAGAATGGTGGGTTTCAGTGTAGCATACACTTAAAAACATAATCTGATCAGTTTCACTTCCAGGACCTCCCCTCCTCTCGCCCCTTGGTCACCTGCTTCCACTCTACTGATCTCCATTCTATTTTCATGACCTCACTTTCCTCTTATTTTCTGCCTCTAGCCTCCACATAGGAAAAAAAAAAAAGACACAATATTTTTCTTTCTGAGTGTGACCTATTTTGCTCAAAATTATGGTCTCTAGTTCCATCTATTTTTCTGCAAATAATAACATTTCATTCTTCTTTATGGCTGAATAAACTCTGTTTGGTATAAACACCACATTTTCTTTATCTATTCATCTCTTTATGGATTACTAGGCTGATTACATAACTTGGCTATTGTGAATTGTGCTGTTATAGACATGGGTGTGAATGCATCTCTAAAGAATGTTGATTTTAATTCTTTTAGATAATAAATACCAAGGAGTGGGATAGCTGGATCATATGGTACTTCTATTTTGAGCTTTTTGAGGAGCCACCATAACTGATTTCCATAGTGACTGTACCAATTTACATTCCCACTAATGGTGTATAAGGATTCATTTTCTTGCTATTCAAATTATGATCTAAGGACCAGAAGCAGGGGCATTTCCTACACACAGAATTGAAGACCCCCATCCTGAGCTGAATCAGAATTTCCATATAACAAGATCTCCAGGCAAATTTTATGCACATGAAAGTCCAAGAAGCCCAGCTCTAGGAAGCCTAATGTCATAGTGTGGTTTAGTAGAAAAGAAGGAAGTAGTGTCCTAAAAGCCTGGCTGTTATAGGTGGCCATCTTTTATTCTGTTGCTTGGATGGAACTGAGACAACTTACTTATCTATGTTGTGACTCAATGTACTATCTTCAAAATACAGATCATAACATCTAACACTCCTTTTTCATGTGCTTTTGTGAAGCTCAGATGAGAAAATACCTGTAAAAGCATTCCAAGAGCAAGGTGTTTGCTCCTGTAACAGGTTTGAGAAGTCTCTGTGCATCAGGACTGGCTGCAGTGCCCAGGAATAGGGACTTGATTCTAACTGAAAAAATTTCCTGCCTGTGTTTCTCTGTCACGGCATTCTTATCTCTCCCATTCAGAGACGTAAATAACAGGCTTGTGAAGTACCAGCCTGCAATGAGGTTCTTACGCTTTCTAGCTATAGTATTAAGAAATTGTTGTAATCAGCATTTTATGTATTCATCTAATTTCAGTAAAACTCACAGAGGGCTTGACCATAGGGAAAAACTACTGGGTATGGCAGGCTTGGTTTCTGCCCTCCAGTAGAGTTTAATTTAGGATGGGATGGCACAGACAAAGTGATTATTCATGGTATAGTAATGTAGGTGCTTTGAGCTTGGTGCAGACAATAGGCAAAAATATGGGTAGATTTATAAAACAGAAAACCTGTGTGTAAAATGAGAACATGACAGATTACTTGGAGACTACATTTTTTTTTTTTTTTTAATCACTGCCCCTTTAGCAAACTTGCAGGGTAGGTGCAGGAGAAAACTCTCAGTAGATCATTGGAAAAGTCACGACTGAGCTCCAGATGGGAACAGACACCTCCTCTTAGCCAGGAAGGCAGAGAATTCAGACACATAGCAAGACTTAAAGGATCAGGAACTCTTTTTCTCTCCCATGGTTTATAAGGTTTCTCCAGGAATATGCTAATTAGCTTATTTTAAAGCTAATTAAAATTTTTCCTACACCTAGGAAAAATTGTGAGATGAAGTTAGATTTGGGTTTGGGTGAGAAAAGCAGTGCCAATGTCTATCTGACAAGACTCATAGCTCAACCCAACGTTGTTGTCTCATGCCCACCCTGCCCATCTTGACCCTCTGAGTTGCTATTCAGATTCTCCAACCCAGGGTTCAAACCCCAAGTGGGTATGCTCAGTGGGAAGCAACAATTTGGTGATGTCAGAGAGAGCAGAAAATCAATCTGGAGGAATTAAGTTTTATTACTGAACACTTAAGCAGTGGGGTAGTCACCAGATTGAATTCCCCCATCAAAGGTTAAGTTGACCCTTGTCAGCTTTAAATCCCTAGCCCTCCCATTACACAGTGTTTTATTTAAAAAGTGAATTAATTGGCTTCTTAATGAGCTGGAGGCTTGCAATTTCCTCCTCCTCATGCAGCAGATTCTCAGATATGTGAGACCTAGACATGGGGTGGGGGGTGTGGGGGTTGTGTGTGTGTGACAGAAAGCTGTCCTGTTGAGTTCTGTGCTTTTTCAATCATAGAATATTCCACAGCTGTGCAAAAATGACCCTACTGGTCCCCAGGATGGTGGCCACAGAGGCCAGGAGGCAGCTCAGAAGTGAAAATGAGGAGATCTGAATTAAATTTCAGGCTCTATAAGATAATTACCTTCTTTGTTTTTCTACAAGGAAAACCAACAAGTGGAGCTGCTCTAGTTAACATGTGATTAGGCAAAGTTGTAACTCGCTAAAGATGACCTTTTCTTCCCATCAGCCTCTGTTCCAATTCCCTTTGTTCCTTCTTGAGGTCCCACCTCTGCCCCACATGACCTCTACCTTGGCTTGTCCTTGTGACATCCCTAAGTCCTTCACCAGGTTTGCATCTTATGCAATAGCAATAAGTATCCTCATTCCAATCACCCTTTCATGATTGCAGTTTTATGTCCCTCTAGAAGTAGTCTAGAGTAGGTAACCATACTCTGTACTAGAATACAGACAAAAATGTTCCCTTCTTTGCCAGAGATTCCTTTTTTGGTGAGAGACACAGATGCCAAACAAATGAATGAATGAAACGGGTTTATTTCCAGTTGGTAATAGTTTAAGCGATTTGGGATTAAAGGTGGGGTAAAGGTTTGGAGCCAAAGTCTCTAGATACGTTGGGTAAGTGCTTTTTGAGGCCATAGCATGGGGGCTGGGACCTAATCAGTGGGACATGGCCAGCAGCAATGCAAAGATTTGACATTCGGGCAAATGAGCCCACACAGGGGAGTCTTAGGTGCTAAGCCCTTGGTGGTCCCAGACTTTTAATACAGGAGGCTTTGGAGGGTAAACTGATAGGAAGGGGGTTTCAGAATTCGTCTGGTGACTGCATTTGCAGAGCAAGGACCATTGTTTTGTTTCTATTATGTGCTGATCATGTGCTTGTATTCTGAGCAGCTTGAGGAAGGTTTGAAGAGATTTTTAAGGAGGGGATTAAGAAATTGTTAACCAACTTTCCATATATTTCTTCTTGTAGAATTTGGTAAGAATTAGATGAAAATAAGGGGTACTGTTGTTGGAATTTGTTGTGCGAGGGGAAAGGTTCGGGATGCTCTGGGACCTGAAGAGTCCAGAAGCACTTATATATACATGATGGCAAGAGTTTGCATTTTGTTCTGAGTAATGGGATGGCACTCAAGGGCTTTCATCAGAAGTGTCATACTGGTGAGTTCATCTTTTACTCAGATAAGGCACCTGGTTTATGGGTATGATCAGATTACAATTAAACTGGACTAGAATATTAATGTCCCACTTCCAACACTGATATCACAGACAACTGAAGTTCTGTATAATTACTTACAATTTCTGCAACTGCAAAAGGCATATGGGTAACTCCTGCCCACAAGGGCGATGGCTTAGATACAATGCAAAATAGAATAAAGGTCATTCCACGTGTCCTAACCGTAAATGCACCCTTTTCTAATTCTGCTCCCCCAAACCATACAGAGAATGCATGAGTTGCATAGTAGTAGGTGTTACTTTTAAGTCTGCCTTGATTTTTATTTAAAAGTTAGAAGTAGAATGTTTAATTACATTTTCTCCCAGGTGCCTCACAGGTAGGTAACCTCCAGGTCATTCTCTTTCTTCTTACCAACATTAAAATTCTCTTCTCAGTAACCATTGCAGTGAAACTGGAAATGTTCTGATGGTTTAATTTACACTCAAGTGTTCATTAGCGACAATGGCTTGCTGTTTATTTTCCAAGGAGCATTTGAACAGGAGCAGCGGTTTCAGTAGTAGGAACTCTTGGGACATGAGCAAGTTCAAGCAAAGATCAGGACTGTGGGAGACCCAGGTTCAGTTGCCTTCCTAGGACACCTGAAGCCACCATGTAGATCTTCACCTTCACAGTATTGTTTGCAGTCTTGATGTCTTAGGACACTGCTTTCTCTTCCTACCACTGTATGGCATCAATCTTCTTGTAAAGGAATGCTGTGACATCCTAGAGAGGTTTCAGATGCAAAAAGCAAGGACAAATCTTTTGTAGTTACCTGCACTTCTGTAATTCTAGAAAGAACCTATCTACCAAAGACTTTTTCACTCATATGAAGCCAAAGGGCTCCTCTAAGTAACCCAGACACAACAACAACAATAAGAGCAGATGAGTGTAGTGTTTTCTGACTCTGTTTTCATCATGTTATTCATATTAACTCATCTAATCTTTGAATCAAGCCTGTGTAGCAGGTACTATTACCATCTCCACCAATTTCATAAACCATAAAAAGAAAAATATAAAGGAAGTCATTTATGGTAAACTCACATACTTGTAAATATGTGGATAATTTGGAAGATCTGAATATGCAGCATCACCCCCAAAATAGCCTCAGCCATACAGCCAGATCCCACAGCATACAATGTATTAATCACTCAGCTCATTTTGCAAAATGTGCCAAAGGCTTCTACTGTTGGGGAGGAGGATGCCTTATCAGAAAAATTTATTCTTTTTTGAAAATGGAATAAAACCTACAGAGAAGTTTTTGACTTTTAATTATTGAACAGTGAAGTAGAATTTCAGATGGGTCTTCCATATGCAATTTATTTTATCATGTTTTATGTTGCTTTATATATAGATGTCAGGAACCATGTCTCTAAATGAATTTGGTAGAACTTAAGGGAAGACTCACAGTCCTGGCCCCAGAGATGAAGGTCTGTCTTCATCTCAGCTGAAAACTAGTAGCATCTCAAGGACCAGTGTGATGAAAATTTCACTGAAACCTGAAATGATCAGAGATAGAAAGGCTTTTCAGATTCAGTATTTGTCCTCTGTGGTAAAAATTACGAGTTAATGCTAATGGTGGGGTTTGTCTCTTCTTTCCCTTCTTGTGATATTTGCCTTTTGCTTATTATGAACATGACCAAGAATTCATTTGCTAGAAGCCACTAAAATTATATAATTGTTCTTATCCCAACTTCCTAAAGACTTTAAGCGGTTACAAATTTAACTCAGAAACATTTTAGGTGATTTTTCCAGTTCAGATGCTAAACCCTTTCCTTTTTCTCTCTCTCTCTCCAAAAGGGGGGGGGGAAGAAAAACCTTATAAAACAACAGTTGTTCACAGATAAAATAAAAGCTACTGCCCATCTGTCATCATTGGTCTTTTAAAACCACAAGTTGTCTTTTTAATTTCTCTTTAACTTTTGACATACAACTCAAAACAACTTTTCACAAGCAGGTTATATGTTTTTTTTTTCTTTAATACTGTCTACAAACTCTAGGAGGAGATTGGATTAAATTGGAAGCACAGATGATGGATACTCTTAAAATAATTGCTGCCTTAGTAGTTCAACATGTGAGCTTTGCCATTTTTTTTACACTTTTAAGTGAACTAATCTAAATTAAAATCTTTGAAGATCAATAGCTCATTTTTTTCTACACCACAGAGCATTCTTAATGCATTACCAGGTCAGATAAGTCATATTTTCAGAAACTGAAAGTCTATAGCAGCCTGATGTAGATGTCGTGGAATATTTCACAGCAGTATATTTTTTTGCACACATACATTGAAAAATACCAGCTAAGCCAGGTGTAAATGTCTCATAACTAGTTCTTTCTCTCAGCCCTCTTGAAAGATATCATCATTTTCTTTCAATGTGTAAAACTAATTCATCCACCTGGACTTTTATTATCTGAAGGACAATTTGAGTCATTCATCTTTTCATTGCTGTCAGGTGATGTTAAAATTTTGGTGACTTATAGAAAGAAAATAGCATAAACATTCCAGTGAATCTTGAGACTCAGGCAAAGTGTGGCATTGGAATTAAGGCAAATGTCCATGAACCTATGAGACAGACCTAAAATCCATGGGGGTTTAGATTTGGTGGAAGTTAATCATAGGCAGTACTCTTTTATTTGGCTTCCATGGCAAAGAATATAGAAGGTATAATTTCAAAAGAACAACTCCAAGTTTTGATTACCTGTATCAGAAAGATATGGGATCTAGGAAACTTTCCAGGTTGGTCCTACTTAAAGGCTAACAGAATCTTGAATACGATTTTGATAAACTATGAGAATAGCAAGCAGTTGAGAGTATTTCTTAAAGATAATCTGAAAGTTCCCCTGTATTCACAAAGCAACTCATAGCTTGAATTGTTGTTTCATACACCCATGTTTCATCCACTTGTGAGATATATGAGATCTGCTTGGGGCTGGAATTCTGTAGGGAATCTGCTTCTTTGCATCTTCATAATTTAGACTGAATTTGGAAAGGAGAAAGAAAAGGAGAATCCTGGATGGTTGAGGGTTCTGGCTGCTTATGTATCCCTTCCATTGCCACATCCATTTTAGTCAAAGAGGAAACTGAGGGGAGAAGAAAAATACATTCTCCTAAAAATTATTCTGTCACCTTACTGTGACCGCCCATTATGGCCATTCTTCCTTTGCAATATCCAACTCTCCCAATCCTATGTCACGTCATCTGGTCATAAGCATGGTAATTAAGTCCAAGTTTTATTCTTCATGACTTCTATCATATAACCTTCCATATTTAAAATGCTTGAGTTTTGGGACATGGTAGAAGCTATAGTCTTGAAAAGGTGCAGTACTAAGTTAAGATGAAATGTAGGTGTTTTAAATAAATGAATCCAGTAAAGTGGCAGGACATAAAATCAATATGCAAAATCAGTTGCATTTCTATACACTAAAAATGAACTACACAAGAAGGAAATTAGAAAAAAATCTCATTTATAATAGCATAAAAAGAATACAATGGGAATAAATTAATGAAGAAGGTAAAGGACACACTAAAAACAACAAAGCATTGAAAAAAGTAAATAAGACATAAAAAAAATGGGAAGACATCCTGTGGTCATGAATTGGCTGACTTAATATTGTTCAAATGTCCATATTACCTGAAGCAATCCCTGTGGAAATTCCAATGGCATTTTTTAATAGATATAGAAAAAATTTAAAAAATCCCAAAATTCATATGGAACACAAAGGACCCAAATAACTAAAACAATCTTGAGGGAAAGAAAAACAAGAAGATGGAGGCATCAGAATTCCTGATTTCAAAACATGTTTTGTAGCCAAACTAATAAAAACAGTATGTACTGGCAAAAAGAAGACATCTACAATAATGAAACAGAAGAGAAATCCCAGAAATGAAGCCATGCACATACAGTAACCTATATTTGAAAGCATACAAAGAACACCTGATGGGAAAAGGATATACTCTTCAATAAATAGTGCTGGGAAAAATTGATGAGCACATACAGAATAATGAAATTGGACCTTTATCTTATATCATACACAAAATCCAACTCAAAATATATTCAAGGCCTAAACATAAGATCTGAAGCTGTAGATTACTAGAAGAAAATACAAGGGAAACTCTTCATAATATTGATCTTGGCATTGATTTCTTGAATATGACACCAAAGGCATAGGCAACAAAACAAAAAATGAACAAACAAAACTACATAAATTGAAAATCCTCTGAATAATAAAGGACAATAGTCAACAGAATGAAAAGGCCACCTATGGTACTTTCTACTACTATCACATTGTTGATTGGGTTTGTAGATATGAACTTTGGGAAGAAACAGTCAAACTATAGCACCTATTATATCCTACAACATATCTAAGTCTTAAGAACATCATGTTAAGTGAAATAAGCTGGTCTCAAAATGACAACTACTGCATCATTCCACTTATGTGATATATCTAAAATAGATAGATCCATAGAAGCAGAAAGTAGAGTAAGTTGCTAGGAGCTGGGATTGGGGGGAAATGGTGCTATGGTTTGATTGGATATTGTTTGTTCCTCAAAGGTTCTTCTATTGGAAACCAGGTCTCCTGGCCGGTGATGTTGAGAGGTGTTGGGAGCTTCAAGAGGTGGGGCCTAGTGGGACTTGTTATTATATCATTAGGAGTGTTGTCCTTGGAAGAGATTAAGGGAGTTTCTTACGGGGCTGTGAGTTTATTCCTGTGAGAGGGGTTGCTATGAAAGAGCAATATTGACCAGTCCCACACTGGACTTTGGCTTTGTGTCTCACCACCTGACCCCTTTTCCACATGTGCCTCCACCATGATGCCACCCACCATGATGGAAGCAGCCAGGGGCTGCCCCTCACCAGAGCTGGCAACATCCTTTTTGGACAATCAATCTCTAAAACAGTGAGTTAAATAGAACTTTTCCCTTCATAAGTTATCTAGCCTCAGGTTTTTGTTATAGTAAATAGAAAACAGAGTAATAACAATGAGTATACACTTTCATTTAAGTAAAATTAATAAGTTCTAGAAGTCTGATGTCCAATATTGTGCTTATACTTATCAATACTATTCACTTAAAAAAACTTAAGGAGGTAGATCTCATGTTATATGTTCTTGCCAAAATGAAACAAAAAGATGAAATATAAGGTGTTCTTAAAGTAACATCTATGATGTGTAGAATTTTACTGAAATCAAAACCAGGATATTAGAGTGATAATTTACAATCGACACTGTTTTACTGGATATTTACAGTCAAGCTAATTACTTATTAGTAACTAGAGCTTAGAAGCAATGATAACGGTGGATTTTGCATGGCCTATAGAAACTTATTGTAATTGGTTTACAGTAGGAATTTATGTGGGAAAATGAGATTAAGAGACCTACTTGCAGCTGTAATGGTTAGGCCTGACATCCTTTAGTAATGTTAATATGTCCTGATAGCTTTTGGAGTTTAAGCAATATTCTAAGCATGGTTCATATATTGCATTCAATAATTACAACAATCCAGTACATTAGATATTATTACAATTGTCTACCTTTTGTACATAAGGAAATTAAACAAGACACTTTCCAAAGTTACCTACTCATAAATAGCAGAGTTCAGATTCAAGCCCAGGCCATCTTTCCCCAAGGTTTGTACTCTTAACCACAAGCATATGTCCTTGACCTCTCATTATTTAAACTCTACAGTTTCCAACAGCTGAACTCACCATCTAATGTGGCCTCAGACGATCCCATAGTTGAAACAGACAATTTTAAACATGTTCACACTCTCATTTGGTTGTACCTGGGAATGGGCTCTACACCATACAGAAGATCTCCCTCATTGAGATCTATGTTTCTTTTCTTGCAAGTAAGGATCTTATGACCTCTTTTGTCTCCTTGTTGATCACCATGTGTTTCCTTTATTCTATAGAGCATGTCAATCTCTGCTTTGCTTTCTGTTTTTGCTCCTCTGTTTAGAAATCCTTGAGTCAGTTGCTTCTCAAGTCACGGTAGAGCTTGTTGTGCTCTGTGACACTGAACTGGACATTCCCTGTACCATTAGTCTATATACCCCAGTGGAGAGAAACCTGTTGGATTTATCCATCATTGCTGCTTCAGCACCAAGCATGTTGCTCAGCACAGAGTAGCATTCAGCCAATGTGCATTGAGTGTATTAATCCAAAGTTTCTCCATCCTAAGGAGGGCAGACCTCAGGCCAGTATTCATTTCCCTCACCTGCACTATTTGCTCTTTGCCATTGGGAAATTAAACAGCCTCTTCTGGGCCCAAGTTTTAATATATAACAACAGACAGGCTGTGCCAACATTTAAATTTCTCATTTACTCAGATGACACAGACTAAAGGTGTATTCCCTGACCAGAAGAGTTCATGTTTTAAAAATGTGACCTAGCTGATTTTATGCAATGCATAAAGAGACTTCAGAATAAGACTAATGGATGACATTTGCATAAAGAGGCTATCAATATTAAAATAACATGATAGAAACTTTAAATGTAACATTAATTAGAAACCTGAACTAATTTCATTAGTAGCCATTAATACCCTTGGAACATGATCACATTTCTTGAAGTACTGAAATGAAAGTTTATTTGGCATCTTTTGTGTGCAGCATAATGTGGCAATTTCATAACATAAAGCAATATTTTATTTTAAAATTTGTACTTTGTTTTTAAAACACATTTCACACTGCCATTTTTATAGCTTTATTCAGGTATAATTTACATACAACAAAAGTTCCCTTGTTTTAAGGGTGCAATCCAATGATTTTTAGTAAATTCACAGAATTGTGCAGTATCACCACATTATAATTTTAGAACATAAGGTGTTATTCCTGATGTGCTTCACATACAAGGTTCTTACTTACCTTAATTTCTCAATTCATTAATGAGTCACAGAAAGGACCCTGAGATATTAGGTATTACTGATGAGGAAATTGAACAAAGAACTTTCATTTGGTATTGGCTGGTACAACTAGCTGTGAGGAAACCTCCATTCTCACACCTGTTGGGTGCACATCTTCATTATATCCTTGATTAGCAAATGCTTGGTTAATTTCAACTTGATAGAAAATGTTCAAGGTAGAGGAAAAGAAATGGAGGGATAGGGATGGGTGTAAAGACCAACTGGTTCTCATGAGCACATTTCCCCACAATGGAGTCTTTGCAGGCATTGAGACTCACAGAGAACATTGTCAGAGGATAGACCTGATGTGAATACTCACTTCCCTTACAGTAAGGTCTGGTCTAAGAGGGAATTGCAATCTTTGGCCACAAGATGAGCAGAGAAAAGGATTATGTTAATCTTTTACCATAAGAATATTATATTAGTTAGGAGAGGCTAGTTTATGAGGCAAAAAATAAACAAGCCACAGATCTCAGATGCTTACATCAATAAAGATTTGCGCTCTCTCATATTAGGTCAGTGAAGAGAGATCATTGATATCATTCAGGTACCCAGGCTGATGCTGGCTCAGTATCTACTTATAGCAAGGGGGTCTCAAATTGATATTTAAATACCTCAACCAGAAAGTAATTTATGTGACTTTCATTTCTAAAACCAGTGGGCAGAATTAGCACCATGACTACATCCCATTTCCAATTTCAAGGAGGCAGAAAATTTTTCCTGTGTTCATAAAGAAAAAAAAGAGTTGAAAATCAGTAAATAATTGTAAAGATTGCCATATATGTAGCACTATTTAATGAAATGAGGAAAATAATAAATTGGGATACCAACATTTTAATGTCAGAATTGTTTTTAGTGAGAGAACTCTTCATTTGAGAAACTACCTTGATAGACATCTCAATGAGAGTTTTGAGAACTAACACACAGAGCAACAGAATATTATCAAGAAATTATTCCAAGGGTCTAAGTTTAAAATTTTGTTATGGTGTTTAGAGGGAGAAAAGAGAAGAAAATAAAAAGAATAAAGGAGTAGAAGTTGGCAAGATGGCAAGACTGAGATAAGTTGGATGTGAACCTTAAATGTATTTATAAAAATGACTGAAATGCTTTTTCAAAATAGTGATGTCACATGGTTGCAATCTCAGCCCTCATTGGTTTTTACTACCAGCCTTTGGTAAGTTGGCTTCATTCACCAACACACTGTGTGCATAGACGTCTGTTGTGAAGACATGAAGAAGAGTTTCTTTCCGGTACAATCTAATGCTAAAAGAAGGTAGCTTACATAGAATTGGACCCTGGAAGCAGGCAAATTCCTTCCTCTTTTGCCCCTTTTTATTCTCCATGAAAGTTGCAAAGATACAGGAAAGACTAGATTTCCACAGGCTCTGGAATTTAAGGTTAAAACCTGGTGTCTTGAGAAGCTAGGAGATCATTAGATGGTTTAATAAGACTACATCCAGGATTTTTATGAATTTTTGTTCTTTTCTTTTGAACTTCCCTGTGCTTTTTAAGTTTTTTACCATTCTTTCTATATTCGTATGAATAGACACCAGCCCAGATTTGTTGTCAGTGGAGGAGGAATCAGGCAATGATGCCACCAATTTTTATTTCTACTTCTGGAACCTCAGACAACGTATGAATTTTAGGAATATTTTTTCAGTTTAAGGAAAAAAATCTATGAAATGCTTTGAATGGAAGTGTGCATGGGAAATATGCTGTCAGTGGGAGTGGCACTGGGGAGAATAAAGCTTTTTATCAGCAACTGTTCTTGAGGCTTAGAAAATCAATGTGGCCAGGCTGCTGGGAAATGAAAGCCCTCCCACTACAGATTTTGCCAGGTGATTGTGCCCTTTTTACTAATTTCAACTGCAATTATAAGGACGATAAAATGGAAAAATAAATATTTGTGCAATGACTGAGAAAAGACAATTAGTTTTGCACCAGTGAGGAAAACTGCAGAACTTCTCATGTCCTATAATATTGGCTTTCTCCACATGTATCTTAAAATGCATGCTTACTGCACAAATGTACTTAGAAATTAAAGCAGCACAGTGTAAAGTAACAGAAACGAGACCACAAAACATCAGTATTTCAAGAAGAAAAAAAAATTTAAATAAGATCTGGTGTGTAACAATTTCTCTAGTAATTATCAGAGTTGTTGTTTTTGTTTTTCCAAAATTCATCAGCTTCAACTATCTTCTCTCCTGAGCTGTCTCTTTCCTGCCTCAAGGTGAGCATGAGTTTCGAGTAGGCAGTGCAATTTCAGGCTTAGTATTCCTGACACTTCCAAATATTATTACTTTTTCAGAGACATGAAAGTCCTGTCTGGGTAGCTTTTTTCCCATGTTACTGGTCTTGACAACTGGAGCTGAAAGTACCTTTGATGATGATGATGATGATGATGATGATGATGATGATGATTACTTTGATATAACAGACCACTTGATGTATTAATTTTAATGGCTTTTATTTATTGATCAATGACTATGAGTTTTATATGTGATATGTACTTTGTCTAAATCATAGCATTTAATTTTTATAACAGAGAAATTAGGGTCAGAGAAAAATCTACTTATCCCCATTTTGCTGATAAAAACAGGTTCAGAAAGATGACAATTCAGCTAGTGATGCTAAGTCAACCTGACTTCGAAGTCTTTACTCTCAATCACTATGTAATACATTCTTAGCAGTATATTCCCTCCATCCATCATCAATCCATTCATTGATTCCATATATATATATATATATATATATATATATATATATATATATATATATATATATATACACACACACACTATTCCCCCACAGTGTGCTAGATACTCTGATACTCTACAGGAACCAAGAACTGGTGATAACAATAGTATGAAAAGAGCCCAAACCCCTGCCCATCAAGAGCTTACTTCATATAGGGTAGATGAGAGACAAGCGAGCAAATAAAACAGAACCAGAGAGGGCCTCAGAAAGAGCAATGAGGGCTCTGAAAAGAAGCAAAGTACAGAATAAGACAGAAACAGGGAGGTGGCCGAGATCACGCTGCCCTTCACAGGGAGATCTGAGACGGGCTCTGTGAGGAAGTGCTGTCTGCCAGGATGAGAAGACACCATCCAACTACACAGAAAGGTAAGTGGTCCAGGCAGAGAAGGCATTCAGGGTCTAATAGGACCATTTACACATAACTGAAGCTCACTCTTTGGAGTGCTAATTTTAAAAACAAGGCAACCAGTGGAAATCATCTACAATTAATGATACATTATATATATATCCTTTAGAAGCAAGACCACTGGGGTTGAGGCTGTAGCTTGGTGGTAGGGCACTTATCTCGCATGTACAAGGCATTGAACATGGGTTCAATCCCCAGCACCACACACACAAAAAAATAATAAAATAAATAAGAAAGAGGCTACCAGACATGTCCTTGGGTCTTCATTAAATACATTGAGGTCACTTTTATATCCACAGGTGCCATTTTAGCTCAGCAACTCTGAAATCTAATTAACTACGTGCAACACATTTGTTTTTGAAACTTAGGAAAGCAAATCTCATGCAGAAGTTCTTTCTGGGAAATTCATGGGCAACCCATACTTCTAAGGAGTCTTTTCACATTTTTTAATGTCTTAGTTAAGTTTCTCTTTTGGTAGCCTTCCCATTTCCTCTCATCTGCTGAATAATAAGTTGCTGAGTGTTTGTAAACACCATGCTGAAGAGTAATAACTGAAACTCTGTATGCAAAAGAGATCTGCAATGCAGAGCGACAGGATAATTTTGCCCTTAGGGTGTTGGAAGAGATATTATTTTTGTGTGTGTGTGTGCACTGTCATTACTCCCACAATTAAACTAAGCCAGAAAGATTCACCTTCTTGTGACATTTCTCAGCAAGATAGGAAAATATTTGCATGCAAGTGACAAAGTAAATGTTTCATTTAAAACATCTAACTGTTCAGAACAATAAGTTTCACTGTCTGTAATTCGAGGTCTAGAGAATGAGTTTTTATTTTAAGCCACGAGAAACTACAAGATCATATGTGATGTGTAATATTGTTTTTGACTGACAGAGTCAGACCTAATAATCCAAGAAGAATCCTTTTCCTAATTTTCAGTGTTGACACTGAGGGTGACTGGTAGAACAATATTCACTTTTGTTCTTCCTTATTTTTTGTCCAGGCTTTGCTAATAAAAAAGAATTTAAGGATAAACTATTGGCAGTGCTGTGACACATTTGCGGGTTTGTTATTGCTATGGCCTATCGCCCACTACCAAAAGTATTGGTCTTCAAGGGCAGTTCTTTCTTGCATTATAAATTCTCAGAGAGCAGAAGTTACAGCTGTCTAAACTGCGAAAGCTCAGCATGGACTTGGAGCTTCATCATGAGACATGGGGGTTGGGAGGAAGAGAAGGATGGAGCTGAGGTGGTAGTCATTGGGAGAGCACTGAGCTCAGTTGTCTCCCAAGGCTCCTTGCTCTCACCCTTCACTTTTGTCCAATGAAAAGCAACTTCTGTGCACTTCAGCCTTTTCCTTTGCTAGTAAACAAGATAGGCGGTGGGAAAAAGCGTTGCCCTTGCTAATTCACGGGGTGTTATGGAATAGCAGCCACAAGCATCAAACCTCCCTGTCCCAGGGGGTAGAGGACAGACCTGGAAGTCTCTAAGAAACAGCCACAGGAAAGAAAATAACTTCATTATTGATGCTACCTCAGCAGTCACAAGATAGTGGCCTTACCAAAACTCTGGCAAATTTGGTTTAAAAACATCTGTGTGTGTGTGTGTGTGTGCGTGTGTGTGTGTGTGTGCGTGTGTGTGTGTGTGTGTGTGCGCGTGTGTGTGTGTATGTCCATAAATATACAAAGAATTTTGTAAAGTTATTCAGAACAGTCTTTAAAAATTGACTTATTCCTGGATCCCAGGAAGAATCTTAAGTAAGAGGAGGACTTAATGTCCCTTGTCTACTTTCTTGAATTTTGAACATACTTTACCAAGCCTGCATTTTACTTGAAAAAATGTTCTTTAGCTAATATTTTTTACTGACAGCATATTTTATTTATTTTATCAATAAATGGCTTATCAATCTTTAATGCAATAAAATATGTGGAAAGTGTTTTGCTTAGTCAGAAGGAGAAAGGAGATATTTTCTTGATGAGAGTCTTATTAGGATTTGACTTAGTAGCTAATGACCACGAGGACTAGAGTGGGATGTTCTGAAGCTTTTATTCTGGCCAGTCAGTCATGCAAGGGATGTATTTGGGCAGACAGTGACTCCATTATATCCAAACTTTAGGACTAAACAGCCTACCACTTTAATTAGAGGCCTAGTCTTTATTAAAAAGTTGAGGAAATAATGATTTATTAAAATGTGGATTAAAACAACTGTTCCTCATTTGTTGACAGCCACATCTTTAATAGTAAAGAATCGCTGGGCTTGGTGGTGCATGCCTGTAATCCCAGCGGCTTGGGAGGCTAAGGCAGGAGGATTGCAAGTTCAAAGCCAGCCTCAGAAAAATCAAGGCACTAAGCAACTCAGTGAGACCCTGTCTCTAAATAAAATACAAAATAGGGCTGGGGATATAACTCAGTGGTTGAGTGCTCCTGAGTCCCATCCCCAGTACCTCCCTTTCCCAAAATAGTGAAGATTCTAAGAATTGATGAAATTTTAGTATTCATTGAGACATTACATTAACCATAGAACTGATTTCTATGTATATTTCCTTCAACAGAAAAAGTTCAAGGGACCTCTGATTTTACTATGCGAGCTTTCTTGGGAACTAACCTGTGACAAGGAAAGGCAGGTTATGCCAAATTCCATTCTAACCAATTCTATCATAAACTGCTTATGTTGGCTGTACTAATTTGCATTCCCTCCAACAACAGCAAAACTCACAATAGCCAAGTTATGGAATCCACCTAGGTATCGTCAACAGATGGATGGGTAAAGAACACAGTGGAGTTTTATTCAGCCATAAAGATGAGTGAAATTATGTCGTTTGCAGGTAAATGGATAGAACTGGAGAACATCATAACCTAAATAAGTCAGTCTGAGAAAGAGAAGCATCATATGTTTTCTCTCATATGGAGAAACTATAGGGAAAAAAGAAAGAAAAAAAGATCTCATTAAAGTGGAAAGACCATTATGGTAGAGAAAAAGGATGGGGGAAGGGAGGAGAGGAGGAAAGGGAGATACTGATGAGTGAAATTGGTCAAACTGAGTTATATGTATATGTGAATGTGCCACAATGAAATCCTTTATTCTGTATAATTAATATGCACCAATAAAAGCTGTTCATATTGTTTATAACATTGACTTCTTTTGCACAAATAACACTTAAAATAGGATAACATTGTCATTGTGTCTTGGGTTTTTTTTGTGGTAGCTTAATGTGAACATTCATAATGATTAAAATGAAACTTTCATTCCTTGAATGATGAAGTATCCCATCTCTGGTGAAGACACAGAATAATATGACTCTAGGTGTTCAAAGAGAATATTATTCTAGGCACATGAAGCTTTTAAGAAATCTATTGCTAAATACAATATTTTCAACGAAGTTTTGTGTTTGCTCATGATTAAATATTTGTTCTCTTTCAGAGTTAACTGACTGCAAAGAAAATGCAAGCCCTGTCATCTGTTGCCTGGCCAACATCTGGGTGATTGGGTGGAGAGCTTAGGTTTGCACTAGGTAATATAACGCCTCACTTGTCTTCGTTGGATGCAAACTCAAAGAATCACGCTTTGCTGGTGGTGGTGATTTACTACAATTGGATTAACAGCATTTTCAAATGTACACTCACTGGAAGCAAATTCACTAATATCAAAAGAAGACATGAATTAGTTGCAATGCCTTATGGTTGTGCTTCCAAGCAGAAAAGACAGCTGCTGTCCCTTGCTGCATTTTGGATTCCATGTGACAAGCAATGGCTCAGTCTTTCAAGGGGAAAACTCTGAGGAGGCTTTTGTCTTGTCTCCGGGACTATCTCCTGAGAGGCAGTCCTGTCAGCCAGGAGTCAAATAAATTCAGGCTTCGAGACTCAGAGGAGGAGATGAGCTGTGCATTTGCTCTCTTGGCATGCATTCTGGGGTCCCTGTGAAGATCCTTCTCCTTAAGACAAATTATGGGCCCCTAAGAACTTTCACTAAAGGAAACATTACTCATGCAAATTAAATAGTGCATTCTAGATGGGGTGAGAGGTCTCTATTACTAGTATTTTGTTTTTTAAATTTAGGAACTTAGGCCTTGAGTTTTCAGTGAAGCTCTGTGCTATTTATAGACCATAGAGCTGGAATATTAGACACTGTGCATTTGTCTACCTTTTGCATTCCAATGCTTTGTAATCACGGTTTAGGTCTTTGTAATCCTTGCCTGCTGGTATAAATAAGAGAGACAGACATTGTTATGAGATTGTGAAACAAAAACCCTGTTGCATTAAAGTTTGTAAGACATATTCAACCATGTCTAGCCTGCTGAGTGATTTTTTTTATTGGTTGTTCAAAACATTACAAAGCTCATGACATATCATCTTTCATACATTTGATTCAAGTGGGTTATGAACTAACATTTTTACCCCAAATACAAGTTGCAGAATCACATCGGTTACACATCCACATTTTTACATAATGCCATATTAGTGACTGTTGTATTCTGCTACCTTTCCTATCCCCTACTATCCCCCTCCCCTTCCCTCCCATCTTCCCTCTCTACCCCATCTGCTGTTATTCAATTCTCTCCCTTGTTTTTTTTTCCCCTTTCCCCTCACAAACTCTTATATGTAATTTTGTGTAACAATGACAAAATCATGGAATTTGCAGGGAAATGGATGGCATTAGAGCAGATTATGCTAAGTGAAGCTAGCCAATCCTTAAAAAACAAATGCCAAATGTCTTCTTTGATATAAAGAGAGCAACTAAGAACAGAACAGGGAGGAAGAGCATGAGGAAAAGATTAACATTAAACAGAGATGAGTGCTGAGTGATTTTAAGGGTTAATTAGTTCAAATTTACAGAGTGCTTGGAAAAGAACATGTGGTATACAGAAACTAATTAATAAAATATACACTTCATAAACATGTCAACCATCCCACCCTAATCTTCCCTTCTCCAATATATTGCTAGTTTATTTTTGTATTATGTATTTGCCTTTATGAGAGCCAATAAAATATTTCTCTTATTGTTTTAATATCAATATTTTATCAAGCATTTCTTTTCTCAATAAATACAAATTGCATTTTGTTGGAATATTTCTACAGCTCAATCTCTTTAAAAATAAAAATGGTAAAATAAAAAGTTATATGGTCCTCATTAATCAAGAAGAAAATAAAATCAGATGGCTTTCAGTCCATTTTCCAGTAATGTATGAAATATTGGAAATGGTTGGTGTTTTATATATGTTTACTTTAGATTTAAATGAAATTTTTATAATGCTGTCTAAAATACAACCCAATTAAATTTCCAATGTCTTTGTTTTCATATGTCTGAATAAAACATTTGAAAAACTTATTCTGTAGTAATACAACCACCTTGCTAAGGAAATTCTGCAGGAGTTGGAAATGGTATCTTTTTTGTCTGTGTGGGGGTACATAAGTCTAGACTCTTTAGTAGAGGGTTGTTCTGGTTGAGTTTGGAATTCTTCCCCTGTTCTCCTAATGGCACTCTACAGGTAAGGGGGTGTTATGGACAGGCATAGAGCTATCATTTGAGAAAGTTGAATCCAGAGAATTTGAGAGAGCTACTTAAACCATGCAGCCAATGGCAAGTTAAAGTTCCCAGGACTTCTTTTCTATAACCTCTACTTCATTAATGGATAGCTCCATTCATGGGTAATTATGGGTAATTCTTAGCTTTTTGCCAAGACTGGGGCCAATTTCTCAGGAGCAGCCAAGATAATTTACTTAGACATAAAAACACAGCTATGTAAAGCTGACCACAGTAGAGACTAGACTAAGACCAGTTTGTACATATCACCTCCTTTCTCTTCACAGGAGCTCTTGAAGATTCTGTTACAGCTTCCATTTTATAGATGGGAAATTGAATAACTCAGAGGTCACTTCACTTATATCTAGGAAGTTGTCAAACCACAAAAGGGGGAAAGAAGTAAATGGGATGAAAGTCCACATTATTATTTAAAAACAGGCATACTCTGTGTCTTTTTTGATAAGAGTCATAGGCAAACGGTGGCATCAGGAAACATTTTTGAAATGTGGGTTTAAGTTTTGGGAGCATGAATAGTATGAACTTGGCACTCATGTCTAGGGATGATCACAGTCGCTTTGCATAAATACATAATCCTTTCTGCCAGTGAAATATAGAACAATGCTTAAGACACTTGGGCAAATTATTTTCACCCAAGTATCAGCTACTGTTTATAAAATCCTGTTAAGACACTGTTGCTGACAAGAGTTAGCACTGGGGAGCCAAACCGGTCCTTCCCTTATGTCAGTGATGTTCTTGTGGCTGACAGAATACTTATTCCTGGAGGTAACTGTTCTGAATTGTGCTTTGCCCCTTTCATTGTTACAAACTTGTGATGGAGAGTGGGTGGGAAGGACAACCTGTAATTCAGGGTGGTTTGGAAGCCAGTTGCCTAGGAAACTGAGATGAGCAGCATAATGCTCACCCAAACCAACTGTCAACAAGAGAGGGGATTTTCTGATTTGATCCAAGCTGCTTTCCAAATATATATACCTTGTGCCTCTAGTGGAGCCTATAGGGCCGTTGGCCCTTGGTGAGCATGCAGGAGTGGGCCACAAGTTAGTGGATAGGAAATTTTTCATCAACTGTGCTGACAAAATATTTGGGAGGGGGCATTATGCTGCCCTTAAAATGAGTTTGTAAGAGGATAAGGTGATCAAGTGAAGAAGAATTTACATAGCATAACATACAGGCAGTTGGTGATCATAACTTATGTGCATCCACATTTATAGCAGCAACGCTTACCTTTTTTTTTTTTAACATAAAAGTTTCATTTGCTACAATCCACTGCTCCCTGCTCTTACTCTACGCACACCAGATGCTCTGGTTTATAGTAATTATCTTCAAGAGTAGCACTTAGACATTCATAAATCCTTGATGAAAATGGTATCTAATTTCTCAAAACTTTTAAATGATGCATATTTAATTTTTAATCTGGAACGTTATCATACATGTTCACACATATATTTTGTAAGTCTGTATGTACATATTTTAGTTGAACCATTTTAAATTGCTGATATTAGAGACTGTGACAATAATAGCAATTTTGTATAGTTCAACTCATAAATACATAGAAGAAATTATAGAATAAGATTTTTTTTGAAATTTTTTCCCCCAGTTTTTCATGGATCTCCTACTCCCTCTTTCCCTTCTCTACTTCATACTTCCCTATATCCTATCCTATCCCACCCTCACTCTCTTTTTGCCCCGCGGGCAATCCACATTATAACCAACTATATAACTTCTACACTCCTTGTTATAGTTTGGGTCTGGAATGTTCCCCAAAGGCTAATGTGTTTAAGACTTTGATGCCCAATGCAACATTACTCAGAGATGGGGCTTTGGGGACGTTACTGGGTATGAGAGCTCTGATCCCATCAGTGGATTAATCCATTCAAGGATTCGTAACTGAATGGATTTTGGGGAGGCAGTGGAACCTACCTGGAGGGAGTAGGTCCTTGAGGGCTTACTCTTGGTGACTATGCTTGTCCCTGGCCCCTTCCTTTCTCTCTGTTTCTCTGCTATATGAAGTGAACAGCCTTCTTCCGCCAGGCCCTTCCACCATGATGTTCTGCCTCACTCAGACTCAAAGCAATGAAGTCAGCCAACCATGAACTGAAGCCTCTGAAATTGAGCCAAGTAAGGCTTTCCTTCTTTAAGTTGTTTTGTCAGGTACTTTTCACACTGATGGAAAGCTGATTCACACACTCACAGACTCAGATAAAAGTATGTCTATGTATCCATGTTCATACTAGTGAGAAAAGCTACGATATGGAATCTCTGACTCCAAGATTATTTGGGGGTTTGTTTGCTTTGCCTGTTATCTATAGCTAGATATTCTTTTTCCTGCCTATGAATATTGCTTCTCTTTCCTCCTATCATTAATGGATTTCAGCCTGTTTTTAAATATTCCCCTTATTGTTTTTTTTAACATTAATTCACTTGAATTCTAATTCTCTTATATGTGCTAGAAACTACTTACAAATGATTCAAGCTGTAAAGCATGGTACCATTTCACAAAAGTGGGTTCATTCTTCTTTTCTGGTTTCCCAATTTTGCCTCCACAGCGTAACCTATTATTTTGCAAAGTTAAGGATAAGCACTTTGAGAAGGAAATACTTTGGTCGGTCTTCTGTAAAAGACCCAAAATTTCATGCCATTTCCCTCAAGGACAGATGACCTCCCCAGAGTTATTTCTCTGGTTCCCCACCATCAACAGAAAGTTAAAAGTCAGTTAGGCAATAGGGCCATATGATTACACCTGGTGATTTATGTCATATGTGATGGTCTTTGAAGTCTTATGATTTGTAAGGGGCAGTTCCACCACAGAAGTGACAGGAGCTCTTACATTCTTCCTCTTAGCCAAGGGCAGCTTCTCTTCTCACTGCCAACTTCCATCACGATTGAGCCCCATTCTTCTGATAGGGGATGATATTTATCTTAGTGAGAGAGCTTCACTCAACAAGATGGGAAATTTTCTGTGACACTGGGCCACAGGGTTATTCTGGGACTATACCACTGTTTTCAACAGAGGGAGAAGGCAAGGAGGGCTCAGGGTCAGGGGCTCACCGCTTTTTCCATTCCGCCCTGACTTACCTCTTTATGCATCTGTGCAAGTCTGTGGTCACATACAAATACCTCCTGTTGACCTAGCGCTTGTCAATGGGTTATAGCTCCTTCTCCTGTGTGGAAACGAAGCGTTTTGTAATGAAGTAGAATGTCAATTACCAGGAGCTGTGAATTGAAGGTCTCTGGGGAGCAGTTCAGAAAGCTCCGTTCCTGAGAGCTGTGATTGGTATGCCTGATAGGGTTTCCTGGGTGAGTCATTTATCCTCAGTAGTGTGGACCCTGGCCAGGGAGAACACGATTCACTCCAGTTCTCCTGTGAGTGAGGGATGTTATTTACTTGGAAGCAGAGTCTACCCTTCTTCTGCCTGTCAAAGGGTTTCAAAGCTGCTGTACCAGGAACAGGTTCAGAACACCGACTTCAGTGACTAGTGACCCTTGTCCTCCCCTTCAGTAGAAAAATTCCTAAATAGTCCTAGGGGAAAAGAAGCAAATCCTGACAACTGCTTGCAGATCATCTTAGAACTCAGGCCCAGAAGAAATGTTTTTAGGTAGGAGGAAAGAGTGAGGCAAAATAAATAAATGAATAAAAAAGGAAAATAAAATTTAAAAATCCAAGAGACTGGTGTACAGAAGGGTAGCTATTTGTAGCTCACTCAGGTGTGCTCTGAAGGTCAAATCCCTACATCAGCATTTGGTAGGAAACCCTTAAGCTTCTCTACCTTTTAGAAAGCACAATTTAATCTCTCCCTCCTCTCTCTCTCTCAAACACACACACACACACACACACACACACACACACACACACTTCATACTTCATATGATCCCACCTGCAAGTCTCCCAGGGAGGCAGTTTCTATGGCCAGGTGATGTTCCAAGGAGGCTGTAATTTCATAAACCTACCAAGAAGATTGACGTGGGAGGCTCCTTAATTTAAGTCCTGGAAGGCTTTTTCTATTTTCTTTGGGAAGTGTGTGAATAATTGCAGTGCGGCTTTGCGTCCAAAACTGGACAGTGAATCAAACAACAACGTCGACAACAACAGCTCTTATCCGGGCCACCATGGAGTTTCTTGAAAGAACTTCCCTGGTGAATGACAAAGCCCCTAAGATGTACGCCTTCACACTAGACAGGTAACAGACATCTCTGTCTGCTTCTTTCACTTTCCATGCCTTAAATATTCAACAAATGCTCGGATGCTGTTGCTTCTGAGTGTTTTGCAACTTGGGGGCATTTGGGAACATTTTAGAAGCAACTGATTGACTCATATAATACATACTCTGAAAAGTGCAATACTCTATATAGTTGATTTGATTCCTTAAATATCTATTAAGTGCATGATGAAAACATTTTTAGTAAAGCATTTTTTCCTCTGGTCTTTTTTATTTTACAGAAAATAGACATATACCATCTAATATATTTGCTTTTCCTTCTCTCAATTACTCTCCAATTCTAGATCATAAAATGTATTAGTTATATTTAGAAACAATTAAGTCTTTACTACAATGGGGGAAATTATGGTTATATTGATCATAAAATTAATTATTTTATATCAATAGATATGTTATAGTAAACATTGCAAAATTTAATGTTCTACAGTTTCAATTCCTTTTACTATCTCCCACAGTGCTATATGCAATGTACTTGTTCATTTTTTTCATATTCAACAAATATTGATTGGATGTACCTGTGCTAAATTTTGGATGTATGACAAAAAAGAAAATATTCCTGGTCCTAGGTTTCTGTCCTCTTGAAACTTTAGAGTCTATTGTAGAATACACATAAGAAAGGGCAATTAAAAATAGCATGCTGGGGGCATTTGATGAGACTACATCAAGGGAACCTAGGTCTTGGTTGAACTTTGGCTTCAGAGCTTTTTTTCCTCCAGAAGTTAACAGCCTAAGGATTGGAAAATAAAATGGAATTGGAGTAAGTTTGGGGGTCCCTGCATAGAATGCGGGATCAGAGAATGTATATCAGATTGAGACCATGGCACAGTAAAGAGAGAAACGTATAAGAAAGAGATCTTGGCGTGTTTTGGAAGATCAATCAGAATGGGGACTTATGAGAAACACACTCAGTATATACAAATAAATGAATTAACATCTGAAATGAATTCACCTTGGGAACAGAATTTAAGAGAATACTTACTCTTAAATAACATGTAAATATGTAATGCTTTTGTTTGTTTCCTGGAACCAAATTAATATTATAAAGAATAGCAATATATGTTTGATAGCATCAAATATTTTAGTAACTGCAAAGCAATTTTTTTCTAAAGGATATTTATAAGTTTGCTTTTAAAAAAACTATTTAACAAAGAATCTAGCATCTGTATTATCTCATATTAGAATAGCTATTTCTTAGATGAGATGTAATTTATTTTGGTCATGAACACCAAAAACAAAGCCTTATGTTAAGTCAGGTAGAAATTTTGGGTGACAAATTTTTAACACTAAGGACATTGCTAACAGATCATCTCTATGTCATAGAAACCACAGTATTTCTTTTCTTGTTAAGATAGACTATTAGCACTCTGTGGCCTGTGCGTGCGCACACACAAACATACACACACACACACACACACACACACAAAACCATTTATTGTTATAGTTCTCATTCACCTCATCAATGGGCATGGTTTTCAAGACATAGTATTTTTCGAAGTCATCTTTATTTGCTGGTCAAATAAAAAGACTAAATCTGGAGATGATTTACCCTGCTCCTTCTTTTTACTAGGTAGGCAATGAGTACCAGAGATAGCAAATGCTTTGTTTAAGGTCAGATGGCTCAGTACGGCAGAGCTGAGATGCAGACCCAGGCCTTCTGTTTGTCAGCCTAGGACTCCCCTTTCATCTGCACCTGCACGTCCATCACGTGCCCTCTGCATCCTTCACCTAGCTCCTCCTGAGGTCCTGTACATCTCAGTTCTCCCGCTCATTTCCTTTGCATACCTCGTCCATCTCCTTTGTCATGTATTTTCCCCTGTCTCTATTTCATAAATGACTTTGTTCCTTCATATTCCTTCTCTTTTCTCCTTCCTTTCTTTTCTTCTACTCATCACTAGATTGCTATTTAAAGTTTTACCTACTGTTAATTAATCTGGAGGAAACTTTACCCTGTAATTCCACAAAGGGAGTGTTTCATGTATCTGTTGTTATCCAACAAACTATCCCCAAATATGGTGGCTTGAGCAACATTTCATTTTACTACTCATGATTCTGTAGTTTGGAATTGGGGTGGACTCCATTTGGAATCTCTTGGCTTTTCCTAGGAGGCTGCATTCTACTGGTGTCTGAGCTGGGTAGCAAGGTCCAAGATGGCTCCACCTGCATGCCTGGGTCTAGGTGCTGGCCTTTGTCTATGGTCTTGTTCTTCTTCCCATGGCTTCTTTCTGTTTATGGTGACTCACTTTATCAGGTTAGCCTGGAATTCTTTATATGGCAGTGCAGGGTAGCAAGAAAGCAGCTGTGGATACTGACAGCTCTCAGATAGGCTAGGTCCAACCCTGGCAGAGCATCATTTTTACCACCCTTAATGGATTAAAGCAAGTCTCAAGATTCAGATTCCAGAGGTGGGGCAAAAGATTCCAACTATTGATGGCATGTATAGATAGGATGAAAAGTCATTGGAGTTCATTTTATACACATTTTTACTACAAGAAATCTTAGTAGTGGGCCCTGTAGGTACCATGAACACTATTGTGCACTCTTCACTTTCTTCTCAATTCCTGTTTCAGTAATGGGATTCATGGTAGCAAAATGATATTTGTGTAAAATTGACATACACAATTGATATGTTTTCTTGGCCCTGGGTGGGAGGAATAGGGTTTCTCTTTTTCTTCAAATCATATATTAAAGCAATGCAGGGAAGCTAGGGCAGGGACAGCTGGTAGGGATAAACTGCTGGAGTCTTGTCAACAATGATTTAACTGGTGAAAATTTACATATTCTATCTATCTTATCTATCTATCTTAAGGACATGCAGAAAATTGAATATTACTTATTCAAGAAAACCCACCAAGTCTTAGTGAGAAGTGAGAGTTAGGGGCATTTAAGTCAAGACCTGTCTATTACCTCCTCCCATCCAAAAGTGCAGTGTGATGGTAGCTGTGCTTTGAATAGTTGTAGCCAAAAGACAGTGATACCTCTCCTCCCAGATTCTAATTGAAGGCTATAGTTCATCCTTGCAGGAAAAAGTATTTTGAATCACTTATTGCTCCAGATTTATATTTCAGAACCTCTATGTAACATGTATGTGGCAAAAAAGGAAGATGGTTCCCTTTCTTCACCCAACCCACACTCATAGGGTAAAATGTCTACTCAGTAAGGTTCAGAATACTCCTGTCCCAGCTTGCTCATAAAATAGAAGTTCTGTTTTAGGCAGCACAAGCAAAGAACACCAGGGGTTAACATCTTCATTTAGCACTCTACTTACAGAGTAAGTGTCACTCCAAGAGAACTAGGTCACTCTCCAACCCACCTGCTCTTGGTGAATGGTGCAAAAATAAGGCACAAGAATAAAGAGCCATGTATCTTTCCATTTGATGATTGATGGTACACAAGTTGAAATAATACTGGAACAAAGAAAAGGGATATTCAAGCATAAGAGTGCTGCTATTGAAAACAGCAAAGACTTTTCTGGTGAGCAATTATGAATAGGCTGATTGCTTCATTATAGTAACAAGTTAAAGGTAGAAGAGATAGATATTTAACAGAAGTAGATAAGGTAGGACAAAGGTAAGAAGAGCCCTTCTGGACTTGGTGCTAACCTCAAAAGTTAGCCTCAAATACCCCTAAAATAGTCTGTTATTAAATAAATGTTTAAATTCTCCCTAAATTCATATGTTGAAGCCTGAATGCTCAATGGGGCTAAATTGGAGATGGGGCCCCTAAAGAATGGATTAAGGTTAAATAAGGTTGTAAGAGTGGGGCCTTTATCTGAGTAGATTAGTGTTCTTATAAGAAGAGAAAGCAGAGAGATCATTTTTTTCTCTTTGTGGATGTATGCTGAGGAAAATCTCTGTTGAGAATATAACCAAAAAGCAGATATCTATAAGCTATCAAGAGATACCTTCTCTAGAAACTGAATTTGCTAGTGCCTTGATCATGAGGTTTCAGCATCCAGAACTGTGAGAAAATAAAATTCTGTTGTTTAAGTCACCCGATCTATGGTATTTTATTATAGCAGCTCAGGCTGACTAATGCAGGGCACAAATTTATTGGAACATTTGGTGTCTCAAGGCATTGTTGAAAACTGTGGAGTAGTCATCAAGCAATTAAAGAGGCCAAAATCTGAGTGTAATACCAATATAGGCAGAGTAATCAGAAGCTTAATACTGAAGCCATAAGAAGAAGCAGTCAAAATAAACACAACCAAAATAGTCTCCATTCCCAAGGGATGAAAGAAGGATAAGGATGACTGTGCATGTGGCCAACAATGTATCTAAGAGGCATGACAACAGAGTCTGCACATTGAATAAAGCCAGAGAAAATAGATTCCACTATACTAGACAAGCCACTAAACAAATAATAAGTAAACAATAATAAAAAGTCAACAAGGAGGCTGGGGTTGTGGCTCAGTGGTAGAGCACTTGCCTAGCATGTATGAGGCACTGGGTTTGCTTCTCAGCACCACATATAAATAAATAAAATAAAGGTCCATTGACAACTAAAGAAAATGTTTAAAAAAAGCCAACAAGGAATCGGTATTCAGAATTACCACAACATACTATATAAAATTTCCAGTTTTCAACAAAATTTCATGAGATGCAAAAAACAGGAAAGAACAACCTATATTTGGTAAAAAGCTAAGCAATAGAAACTGCCTTTAAGGAGGCCCAGATATTAGACTTGGAATTCAATGATTTAAAACAAATATTATAAATACATTAAAACCATTAAAGGAAATAATGTTTATGGAATTAAAGATAGATGTGATCATAATGTTACATCAAATGGAGGATATCAATTAATAGAATATATTAATTTAAAAATGTATATAAAAATGTAAATTCTAGGATTTACATGTATAATAAACGAAATTTTATAAAATTGATGAAGGGGCCTAACAGTAGAACTCTTCTACTGGCAGGATGCAACAGAGAAAAAGAATCAATAATCTTGAAAATAGAGCAATAGATACTATGCAACAAAGAATAAAGACTGCAAAGAAGTTAATATAAACTCAGGGAAATGTGATATGGAATCTAACACATTAACATAAGCATAATAGGAATGCAAGAAGGAAAGTGAGAAAGGAGAAGAAAAATATTCAAAGAAATAATGGCTGAAAGTTTTTTAAATTGGGTTATGTCATAGTTTCTTACTACAAATCCAAACTATAGGTGACAACATAAAATTTATACAAATAGGAAAGCATTGAAATAAAATATTTCATTCTACAAATAATACCATCAAGAAAAATAAACCATGGGTTAGGAGAAAATATTTGTTAATTATCAGATTAAGGCTGTGTATCAGAATAAATAAAAGATTATTATAATTTAATATTTTAAAGATAAATAAATGAACTTAAAAATGTGTGAAGAATTCAGATAGATATTATACATTTATTAAATAAATAAACGTATAATAAGCATGTTAAAACACATTAAATATACTCAACATCATTAATCATCAGGGAAATAATAATCAAAATCACAGTGAGATAACTACTTCATAACCAGTAGGATGTTTACACTAAAGAAAAGATAAAATAAAACAATAGCAAGTGTTGGCAAGGATATGGAGAAATAGGAGTTCTTATATGTTGTGTGTGGGAATGTAAAATGGTACAGTGCTTTGAAAGACAGTCTGGTAGTTTCACAAGGTGTTCAACATAGTTACTATATGACACAAGAATTCCATCCCTAGGTATTTATTCAAGAGAAATAAATAACTTGCATAAAATTTTCATAGAAGTATTATTCATAATTATTCCCCTGAACCCCCAAAGGAAACAATTAACAAATATATGAAATAGTATATATCCATTCCAGGGAGTATTACTTGGAAATAAAAATAATGAAATATTGATGTAGTGATATTTGCTATATTATGGATGAACCATGAACACATTATGCTGAATGAAAGAAGCCATTCACTCCATTTATGTAAAATGCAAATGTATAAAGACAGAATGTAATTAGTGGTTGCCTGAAGAGATGGATGTCAGGAGACTAGAAAATTACTGCTAATGGATAAAGCGTTTCTTCTTTTGGGTGCTGACCATCCAACCCTGAATATGCTAAAAACCATTATGTTATATATATTAAATGGGTCGGTCCTTTGCATGGTAGGTGAATTTTATCTTAATAAAGCTGCTAAAAGGTGGATGATTGGTTCATTTCCAGGACAAGAAGTTACATCTAATTATGTGAACATGCCTGTCCCCCTGTTTCCCCTAAACTACTTCTTTCCCCCCTCAAACTGCTTCTTTCACATCACTCATTTATTTCACAAACATTAAGTGAGATAGAATCCCAACACATATGTACTGGACATCTACTATGTTTGAGAAAGGCTTCCATGCTCTGAAAGTGCAGGATTATCTCAGGGCAGACAAGGAGAGTAGGTAAGCAGGGGAAACAGAAGCCAAGATATGCTAAGGAATTACAGAAATGTTCTCTCCCTCTGTGACATTTATTCTTCTTTAGGAACAGAGAGTCCATCTCCAATCTTGTTGTCACTGGAGTTGGCTAGAATAATGGGTGCAGACAAAGGGAAAGCCAAAAAATTTTGGTTTTTGATTATTCAAGGCTGTTTGAGTCAGCTTTTTTGCTGCTGTGACTGAAAGAATTGTAGAGGAGGAAAAGTTTATTTGGAGGCTCACAGTTTCAGAGGTCCCAGTCCATTGACAACCACCTCCATTCCTTGGGGGCTTGAAGTGAGGCAGACAGAACATCACTACAGAAGAGTGTGGTGGAGAGAGAAGCAGCTCATATGATGATCAGAAAGCAGAGAGATTCCACTCTCCAGCTATAAACTATGTACCCCAAAGGCTCATCCGCAATGCTCTACCTCCTCCAGCTGCATACTTCCTGCCTTCAGTTCCCACTCAGTTAATCATATCATGGGATTGATTTGCTGATCAGATTAAGGCTTTCATAACCCAATCACTTTACTTCTAAGTTTTTATGCTTTGTCTCATACATGAGCTTTTTGGGGACACCTCATATCCAAACTGTAATAAAGGCTTAATAATAAAAGTGCTTATTCCAAAAGTCGTTTTCAAACATACTTTACTTTATTCTTTTGGAAGAACAATGGCAATAATAAAATGCAGTTCCATTATTTAAGAACAACTTTAAAAAAATGTACACTTATCTTGTTCCAGACACACTTGAAGTATTTCTATGAACTAGCTACATCTCACAGCAACCCTGTGAAAGATATGCTATCATGAGGAAATTAAAGCACAGAGAGGTTAAGTAATTATCCTACAGTCATAAGATTAGTGAATGGTAAGGCTGGGAGTTCATCTTAGGTGGTGGGATGCCAGCACCCACGTCCTCAGTCTCCACACTACTGCTATCTACTTAACCCCATCTCAGGAATCTGTATGCCCATCTTCTTGATGTTCTAAATAGAAACTTATGAGACATCTTTAAGTCCCACCCTTCTCTTGTTCCCTTTAACTGACATTGTATATTAGTAAGCCCTGTTGACTGTATCTCACTTTAGAAAATAAAAACCTACCTAAGATTATACAAATAAAGCTTCATTTTCTAAATCCTATTTAAACAGATTAATTCAGTTCAAGACTACTTGCATAAAATTTCTAATGTTTCTTTTATCTCTGCTCCTCTCTCTACCTTTTCTTCTTGATGCACTTTAGCCTATTATTCCTACTCTTCAAAGTTTTGACCACATTTGAATGCATGAGAATCTATTGGGATTTATTCGTGAATAGCAAATTCATATTTCATTTTTTGATGCCTCATAGCATTTACTATTTTTATAACCCTTTAAAATAATACTTCTTAGAATTCCCATTGTTTTTCAGATCCAGAGCCTGTTCTGCATCTAGAGACATCTAGATCATGTTGCTTTAATGAAGTGATGAGGAATGTATTTTAACTTTGTTTTTTAACTTCTTGTGGGGTCATGGGCCCTTTTGGGAACCACTGAAGACTGTGAGCTAGTGCCTCTCACTGAATATACACACAGACACATATAAATATCATATCCAATGCTAAATCCAACCAGGCTGACTCTGATAGCTGAGAATAGGGTAAATTCTACCCAAACCACATGATTGCAACTCAGTGGATATGAATGACAGGAACACAGCAGGATCCTAACAGAGATGCAGCTTCAGAACCTGATTCCTAGTTCTACATAGTTACAATCTTATCAGTGTTAAATCTTCTATATCATTACTTTTAACTTTATATTTAATATAGATGTGTCTTGTAAACTAAGCTCCTCCTTTCCTTCTCACTCCTATAGTTAGAGACCATGAATTCAAATCTAACCTACTGATATGATTACCAGCAATTTTTCTCTTGGTTTTGTGTTTTTTTGTGAGTCTAGATTTTCTATAATGAATATGTCTGCCTATCTATCTATCTATCTATCTATCTATCGCTTATTCATTCCAAAAATACGATATAATGTTAGAGGCCACATAATAATAATCAGCTAAACTCAAACCATCAGGTTTTTAATGGTAATAAGCCAAATGAAATCACTTCTCAAGCAGAAGCTAATTTATTGCCCTGTTCTTTCTTTCTTTTTTCTTTTTCCTTCCTTCCCTGCCCCCCCCCTTCTTTCTTTCCTTTCAGATCCAGAACTGTGAAGTTCTTAATTCCAAGAATCTCATTAATATTTTCAAATAAGTTTATTTTAAAATTTAAAAATCTTATTAGTTTAAGATCCTTGGACACTGACATCTCTATGAGTAAAAATGGGTTTCAGGCATACTGATATTGGGATAGGGAAGCAGCACGTGGAATCGTAGAAGGACAATGGGTTTGGCCTTTCTGCCCGATCATTTCCTCACCATTGAACCTCTGCCAGTTACTTAACCTCTCTGAACCTTAGTTACTTCAGCTGAGAAATTCTGCAGTTGGATTAAATGCTATCTACGATCTTTCCATTTATGAAATTCTAGGATTCCATGAATGGCTCTAAATCACACTTTTATGCTCTGGCAGAACTGATACTCAGGGCCTACTTTGAGAAGGGTGAGCAGGTTTCACTCTAGCATGACGTTGATTGGTAGAGTTTGTCTACCAAGGAGTGGTGGTAAGAAAATTTTTGAAGGTCTGTACGGACTCAGAAGGACAAGTAGTAACCAGGTTGCCATGTGCCTGAACCCTCAGTCAGTCTCACATAAACATATCATGCAATGTCCCCTGGTAGATTTTATTATCGCCCAGTTCCAAGTGAAATAACTGGGGAAGTCTTGCATTAAAGTCGATCTTCCTCTTTTTTCCTGCCCTTTGATGTCTCTTAATCACTGGTTGATATGGATAAGAAAATGTTTTCGCTGAATAAAAGTAAAACTTGCAGTACTTGTGGATACAGAAGGGAATGCCTTGCTTGCTCCGAACACTCGATACTTTCTTGTAGGGGGATCTGTGAACTAAAACTTCCGGGCTGGTTAGCAAACGTCTTAACAGCAGCTCTGAGAACAGCAGGGCTGTCTGCGAGGGGTTTGCAATGATGCTCACTTTTTGCTTCTGTCAAACCCAACCACAGTGCGGAACTCCAACAGAAACCTGTGAATAAAGATCAATGTCCTGGAGAGAAGCCAGAGGCACCTGAGGCAGGAGGCATTTATCACTGCCACAGCAACTCCAAGGCCACGGAGAGCAGGGTGAAGGAGCAAGCGCACGCCAAGTGGAAACTCTGCGCGGCCTCGGCAATATGCTTCATCTTCATGATTGCGGAGGTCGTGGGTGAGTACTGCCCGGGAACACTCCCCCGGCTAACCCAGCAAACAAACGGAATCCTGCGTCATTATGGGAGGGTTGCCTAAGTTCTTCCTTAAGCGTAAGATTTAATATTTTCTATAAGAATAAAGTAACAATATGCTTACCATAGATAAGTTGGAAAATAGAAGAAGGCAAAACAAAATCATTATTTTAACCCATTTGAGTGTTAACCTCAATAACATTACCGAATATTTTGTGCAATATATTTTTTTATGCGTGGCTCACAGGTTGTTTCTTTTACATAATGGAGAGCATATTGAACGCCTTTCACTATGCCTTCACATACTGTTCCAAAACATTTTTATGCCTGAACAATATTCTATAATATGCTCACTGTAATTTACATAACCATTTCTCTGTTTTTTCTTCCTTGTGGACAAGACTGCAATGAAAAATCTTGAATAAACTCTGCCTGCCTTTCTGTTAATCCTTTCAAAGCAATTTCTTGAAGTAGAAATTATTTGTTGAAGGCCACTGTTTTAAATCAGCTTTTTCACTGCTGTGGCCAAAAGACCTGACAAGAATAGTGTAGAGGAGGGAAAGTTTATTTGGGGCCCATAGTTTCAGAGGTCTCAGACCACAGATGTTCAATCCATGGTCACTTGGAGCCATCCTTTCTGGGCTTTTCATGAGGCAGAACATCATGGAGGAGAGCACACTGCTTACCTCATGGCAGTTGGGAAGGAGAGAGGAGAGAAAGAGAGAGAATATGAATATGAACAAAATCCACTCTTCAAGCCATCTAGACTCCTCCCCACCAAAATTCTACCACCTCCCAACAGTCCATCAAATTATGAATTATTAATCCACTGATAAGGTTAGAACCCTCATGTTCCAATCACTGCCCAAAGGTACCCCCTCTGAATTTTACTGCATGGGGAACTAAGCCTTCCACACATTAGCTCCTGGAATCAACATGAGATTCCAGATCCAAAGCATAGGTGTCTTTTACCTTTTAATTTTTGCTTTGCCTTCTAAAAGTTTTAAATTTTACATAAGTAGTACATAAAACTTCTCATTCTGATTTATTTTAGTATACTAATGTTTAATAACCCTTCCCCTTTTATTGAGAAGATAAATGACATGTTTAATAGTTGTTCAAATTTTAGCATTTAATTTTTAAATCAATGTGAAAGTAAAATGGATTGAAATTCTTTTTTTTTTTTTTAATAGCTAACAGTTCTTAGCCTAACTTATGGTAAAATAATTTTCCTCATTAATATTTGATTGTTTATTATCTATCAAACTTTTATAAATAGTAAAGTATATATCTAAGGTCATTCATTGATCTGAGTTCCTATTCTCTCAATAACATAATTGATGTAGAATTTTTATATTATAAAATCTGTTGTATCCTCCTATTCTTAAGAGGAAAAAATAACAGCTATTTATTCCTGTTTGTTATTCTAATTAAACATGCATCATTTCTTTCAGTTCTCCCACAAATCTAATTATGATTTTATTGAATATAAGTTAATTTAAGAATACAAATATTAGTTGAATAATTAAAATTTAACTATAGTTTTCTCTTTGTTGTTCTTTTCCTAAGTTTTTAAATTTTAAAATTATGTGTGCTAAAATGGAAAACAATTTTAATAATTTTCCATCCATAAAGAAACCAAACAACTTATAAAATATTATGGTTATCTCTTTCTTTTTAGATAACACCATATATATATATATATTTCATAACTGTGGACAATTGCTCATGTAAGAGATGACAAAATGTAAACTAAGCTCCTCCTTTCCTTCTCACTCCTACAGTTAGAGACCATGAATTCAAATCTAACCTACCTAGAGTCAGAAGTATGTCAGTAGGGGAATGACACTGGTACTGACAATTATCTGGATTTTGAAGGTATTGATATTAAGCTGATTTTCCTAAAACATTGCTCTTATCATGTTATTACTGTCTTCAAAATTCTCCACGTGGCTTCGCTTCGTCTAGTTCAGTGGTTCAAAGACTTTTCCCTGTTTCGGCAAGCAGAGGGAATTTTGCTGAACACTGGCCTAAACTGATAAGGGTGCTTATAGCTGGAACAGACTGGTTTACAAGCTGCCACTGTGTTAGATCTCACTTGGCATACCCAAGTAAAAAGAAATCAATATATTGGAAAGCTCTGGCATCTATAACAAAATGAAAAATTCTTTCTTTGGTTTCTCAGACATTCTACAATCTTTCTACCAAACTGACTATTAATTCTTACCCCATCTTTACCTGACTACTCTGTTTTAGTCAGGGCACATATTCATTCTCTTCAAAATACCTATAGTACCTTGGAGTCCCAATAGCTTTTGCTTTAGTTGTTGTTGAATGCAAAAATCCTATTCTTATTCTCTACAGTAGTTGAAATCTTGGCTTCAGGACTTCGATCCACAGTTCACCTCCTCTCCAAAGCTGTTCTTGACCCTATTCGAGAAAGTAATTATTACTTTTCAGACCACTTTTGGGAATCCAGGAAGTCTTTCTGCAGGATGTAAGCTTTGAGAAAGCCCTGGGTAGAGACTGAAATGTGGACAAACAGAAGATAAGAAGTGTTTTTCAGATGGAAGGGCCTGAATAAGCAGTACCCTATTTACTGCTGTAGTCCAAGAGGTGATAAATATGAGACCTTACCTTGAAAGATTTCTAGTGGATAGGTGGGAAAGAGGACAGGGAATGATGTGTTTAGTAATGTGGGTGCCATTGTTTGAAGTGGCCAGCATTTCCAGTTTATCAAGCCTTCTCATCCCCTTTATTCTGGTTGTAATTCTGATCCTTTTGGCTTGAGTACTTCTTGCTCACAGGAAGGACTGTGGGATGCCAAACTGGCTTTTAATCAATCTCTGGGTCTTCATAAAGGAAGGCTGAGTAAAAACTCTCTGCCTCTCTTCTACGACCACTAAGTTAAAGATATAGACACCTGGAGCTTCCAGAGACCCACCTTTCCCATGGAAAGGGAGGAAGTCTGTCTATTTTAACATAGTTAAAGGGTAACAACTGAAGACAGAGCAGAGTCCTGATGACATTTTTTTAATCTAGGAGATGGCTATATCTGATCCAGTCCCACACAGATTTTTTTTTTCTCATTTAGGTGAGCCAATAATTATGATATCACTGTTGTTTAAGCTTGTTTGGATTAGCATCTATCTAAAGGCAGTGTTAAGTGCAGTAGTTACTGGGGGTATAAACAGAATGGTAGTTGGAGGGTCAAGAAAAATTGAGGCCCAGCTGGGGAATGAAATTTATCCTATAAGCCTCAGGGAGAAATTGACATTTAGAACAAGGAGAAGTAAGTCACTGAGCTGTGTTTAGGGAGATCACTTTCACAGGGTATAAAGCAGAAGGAAGAAAGAACTAAGAAGGGAAGGATTTGAGCATAATATGTCCACTCTTCATGGGCCTTTGAACTTTTTGAGTCAGGGCTGTTTTTGGTTACTTGTAAAATTCCTCACTGTAGAAAAGCCATAAGGAGGAGTTATGCTGCAGATGGAAACTCATATCTCTGAAAAGATGAACACCCAGACACTGAGAACTCAGAAAAATAAGCTCAAGTATGTCATTGCCAGAAAAAATGAGGATGGTCAGGGAGAGGCATCAGAAGCAAGCTTATTCAGGGCTGAACAGGATAGAGAAAACAAGAGATAACATGACAGGAATACAGAGCTGAGAGCATGCTGGGGAAGATGATAAGTATCTGAGAGCAAAAATTTTCTCACTTACTAAGAGAAAGATATAGCTGGGTGGGATGAGAAACGACATGCTTTTGGATAAGGGTACAGCCAGGGTGTCTCAGTGGCTATTTTTCAAGGTTCTTAAAAACTTAAGAAATGTTAAAACATGGCTATAAAATCTGTGGTAGATTTTAAATAATCTGTGGTAGATTATTAAACAATAACTCAATGAGATTTTGATAAAGTATATTATATAGTACAGTATAATACTTCTATCCATAAGATAATTAAAATAGATTTTAAAATGTCAATTAATAGTATGCAATGTAGTGTAGCCCAGTAATGGGACACAAGTTTAATGTTGTCAGATAAACAGTCGCCTTTTACAGTCAGTACTTTTACAGTTGCCTTTTACAGTCCTCTGTTCTCTGTGGAAAATATTATGGGGATTGTTATGGGTTATATATGAGGTATCCCCAAAAGCTCATGTATGAGACAATGAAGAAAGTTTAAAGGTTACATGATTGGATTATGACAGGCTTGACCTAATCAGTGCATTAATCTGCTGATTTAGGGATTAGCTGGGTGGTAACTGTAGGCAGGAGATGGTCACTGGGGGTGAAACTTGGGGGTTTATATTTTGTCCCTGGTGAGTGAGAGCTCTCTATGATTCCTGGTAGCCATGTCTTGAACTACTTCCCTCCACCACACACTTATTCTGTGATGTTATTATGCCTCCTTTGGGGCCCAGAGCAATAGAATTGGCCATCAATGGACTGAGACCTCTGAAACCAGGAGCAACAAATAAACTTTTCTTCCTCTAAAATTGTTCGTATTAGGTATTTTGGTCACAGGGGCAAAAAAGTTGACTAAAACAGAAATTGTTCCCAAGAAGTGAGGTTGTTGGTGTGACTAACCTAATCAAATGGTTCAGAAGCCTTTAGAGTTGGTTTGTGGGAGAGGAATTTAAAAAAGTTTAGAGATGCAAGTTGGAAAAGCTTTAGATTGTTGTAAACAGAGCTTAATGTGTGATTCTGGTGGGAGCTCAGAAGACCAGAATGCTGATAGGTTCTTGGACAGTAAATATTGAGCTCCAGACGTTTCAGAGGACAAGAAGGATTCTACTGGCAATTAGAATAGAGGACATTCATGTTACATTCTGACTAAGAGATTGTCTATATTTTGCCCATGTACTGAGGCTTTATGTGAGGCTGAACTTAAAAGCAATAAATTTCTCAATTTGGCATAAGAGATTTCTAGGTAGCATAGCATTCAGACAGTGACATGGATATTGTTAGCAGTTTTTAGTGAAGTTTACTGTGCTAATCAGGAGCAGAAAACAGCAGAAAGATTTGGAAAACTTGCAGCTTGACCAGAAAACTGTGAGTACAACTGGCGTTAAGGAAGCTGTGATAGTTAAAAAAAAAAAAAAAGAAAAAGAAAAGAATATAGCCACTAAAGAGTTGCTGCTAAGTACTCTACCCGGAAAAAATAGAAAAGATGGCATGAGAGCATCTCAGGAATTGGGAAGACCACACCCATCTCTGGATCAATAGTATAAAAGTAAAAATTCCTTTGAGAAGAGACCAGTGGGACATACTTCTTATACAGGAGGGCCTAGGAAGTTATATCACCATGCTCAGCCATCCAGGCACCCAAAGGCTGCTGCAGAGGCTGCTGTAGCCAGACCGGGGGTTGGCTACTTTTCAAAGTGACAGTAGACCTTGGCATCAACCAGGTGGTAGTGGTTCTTCAGGAATATAGGATGCTGGACTTTGGGGGTCATGGAAATTTCCACCAAGATTTCAAAGGAAGGCTTGGGAGGCCAGGCAAAGTGTAGCAGAGTTGGAGTTCCTGCAGGATGCACCTGAGAGCAATGGGTGAAGTGAGAAGGATGCTGAAGCTACAGTGGATACCGCTGAGATTAGGAGATGCCAGTACCATGGGATGTCTGCTGAGGAAAACTGCAGGAATTGAGCAGAAATAAGCTGGGAAGGATAGCACTGTGGGCCACAGCCAGCAAGACTATAGGGGAGAGCTACTCAAGCTCTGTGAAGAGAACATCATGATGCCACGTGCCCCAGATGCTGGATAAGGAGCTATAGGCTTTTCTTTCCCAGCTAGATTTCAAACTTGTTTTGGTCCCATCTTTTCTTTTGATGCTCCTATTTCTCCCTTTTTGAATAGAAATGTTTATTCTGTGCCTTTATATATTGGATATATGTAACTTGCTCTTAATTTTTACAGGGACTCACACTGTCTCAGTGGAGGTGTTGGACCTGGACTTTGGGGAAATACTGGAAGTGTTAGACTATGAGGGTTTGAAAATGGACTAAATGTATTTTGCATTGTGAGGTGGGCATGAGATCTGGTGGCCAAAGGCAGAATGTTATGGTTTACATATGAGGTGAGACAAAGCAAGAAAATTCAGAGGTAAAATGCCTCCCTTGCCTTGTTATAAGTGCACTGTTCTGCATGTCTTACTAAGAATTCCATAAATATGACTGCTACAGCCTTAGTGTATGCCTTTATCATATTTTTCTGTGGCTTTTCCTGTAGCATTTTAACCTCTAGCTCATATCTCTGAAAAGTCTCTCCAGTCATGAGAAGTTTAACCTAATCAGTGCATTAATTCATTGATAGGGATTAACTGGGTGATCACTGCAGGTAGGTAAGATATGGCTGGAGGAGGTATGTCATTGCGAGTGTGCCTTTGAGGTTTATATTTTGTCCCTGATGAGTGGGTATTCTCTGTTTCCTGATTGTTATGTCCTGATCTGCTTTCTTCTGTCATGCACTCTGCCTTGATGTTCTGCCTCAGGTTGGGCCCAGAGCAATGGAGTTGACCATCTGTGGACTGAGACCTATGAAATCATGAATGACAAATAAACTTTTTCTCTTCTAAAATTGTTCTTTTCAAGTCTTTGATTCAAGTGGTAAAAACAAACAAACAAACAACAACAACAAAAACAGACTAAAA